>NC_056738.1:296603718-296711218 GCF_019279795.1 Protopterus annectens | reverse complement strand
CCACCTTCAAAATATGAAGAGAAAAAATGACTTCTAGATGCTTCTTGCAGCTATGTTTTGCTGAGTTCAGACTCAAGTCATACTTGTAAACTGAATGTAATGAAGTTTATACAACAACAGACAGAAAATGGGCTATCTTCTCAACTCCTTTGTTTGAAAGCTGCTACATGTTCCCTTGTAAATTCTGTTAGAATACCACTGCTCAGCTATGAGATAAAGCAACACACTTTGTATATAACATAAAGATTGTTTTATTTGGTAAATTAGCAATGTTAAATATTTTACATAGTTTTTAAAGTTCTTCAAGAAAACTACTAATTATGTAACAAAATATCATTATACATACAGAAAGTGGGTATTATAACAATAAAACTAAATTCAGGTTAATGGTAATAAAGCAGATTGTTTTATAAAAATGCACACACATAATTTAGATTGTTCCGAACACCCTGTTGGTTCATACACCTGGATGTATTGAAAAGTTAAGTATACATGAGTGCTACCCATTCCATTATTGTAGCTTATTTTACATAGTTTGGAAGACTGTGGCAATTCAAATGGCTGAGCAGAACTCATTGAGAACATTTTGCAGCAATTTTTCATGTGACAGGAGTTATTTTGTTTGATTTTTACATGATAATTTGGACTTGGCAGCAGTTGGTGTTAGTTATCCCGATGATATAGCTAAGGAGTTTGAAATGCTCATGGAGTACTCAAAGAAATTAAGAGCTACCACTTGGCATATTAAGTAATTAAAGCTTATTTAAAAGCTGGCATAGCACAGTGTGGTTTGTGTGTGTGTGTGTATATATATATATATATATATATATATATATATATATATATATATATATATAGCCTGGTGTAGGAATGGACAATGAAGTTTTTTATAAATAAGTAGTGCACAACAAACTGCCTTAAAAATGTTTGTTGAGCTTCTAATTGATTATTATGAATAGCAATTACTAACAATAAATAAGAAGCTGGATTTAAATGCTGAATTAATGCAGAAGTTTATGAAATATAAAGAATATGAAAATAAGCATTTAAATATGTTAATATAAATTAATATGAGGCAGAACTGAAAGTTTGTAATTTGAAGAAATTTGATAGAGATATGAAAGACTATAAAAATAATGTTACTTATTCATGGAAGAGGGTTGAATGTGTTGTTCATTTCTCTGAAGGTGAGAGAACGTAAGGTCTAAATGAAAAAGACATTGATTTATTCTTAAAAGTTGTACTAGTAATACTGAATCAAGTGCCTCTTATTTTTCATTGAACTTGATACAGAGACAGAAATGGCTGATTCGATTGATGTTATCTCTCCTAATCAGAAAAGATCCAAGACAAGAAGCTTCCTTTAGATGAGCAGGATGGAAACATAACAGAAGTTATCAAGGCAACATTCAGGCCATTGACCCAAGAGTGACTGATGACAATCCAAGTGGACGTGATAATAATTTGGTTGTTAGTCTATCTCCGGGTAATTTGTTGGATTTGAAAACCAGTGTGTTGAATAAAGGTCTAGGATATGTGCCTTCATTTTATGTTTCTGAATTCTCTACTGTGTTGGATGTTAAGGAATTCTGTTGTACCTTAAATTTGAAATACTATTATAGTCAAAGACAGAATGAAAGTTATGCATCCGATACTTCTTTTAAATTGAAAAAATCTACTTTCCAACCACTGTACCATTGAGTTGTCAAGGTGTTTGAACAATAGATGGTTCGTGAACTTCATGTGAGTAAAAATTAGATTTTTAGAAATTATGGCTATAATTTAACAAAGAATGAAAATTCACATTAGAGGGTTTAGCCAAGAATGTGAACACAAACGACCAACTGAAGCCAAGAAACCAAAAAATGTGGTCCACAGCAGAAAGAAGGTAAATAAAAATCCAGTAGGTAAAATTCTTTCAATAAATTTGTTCGTTGAATTTTACCTACTGGATTTTTATTTACCTTCTTTCTGCTGTGGACCACATTTTTTGATTTTTTGTTTTTTTTTTAGCCAAGAATGAACACACTATTATAGTAAAAGCAGATAAGGGTGGAGTGGTGATTTTATGGGATTCAGACAATTATGTAAAAGAAGTTTACAGACAATTCAGGGTCAGATAATACCCCATATTGTAACTTAACCATTGACCCAGTAATGGGCTTCAAAAGGTACGTTGACAATTTTTTGAATGATGTTAAAAATGAGGGGACTGATTTCTGAAACCCTATTACAGCAACTGATAGTAGAAGATCCTAAACCACAATATTTTTATATACTACCAAAGATACACAAATCAATCAAAAATCCACTGGGTAGACCAATAGTTTCTGAACGTGGCTCTCTTACCAAGCTGCAGTTCATGTATTTGGAAGCACAAGTTGAAACCTTTGTTACAGCTAGTGAGTGCTTGAATTAAGGATACCACAGAATATTTAAGGTTGATGAATGACATTCAAATTTCAAATAGTTCATATTTATGCACATCAGATATGCAGTGTTTGTATACTGTATGAGCATACCACATAAAGGGAGAATAATGGCTGTCAGTTGTTGGTTAACACATTCCAAAATCTATTTAGATTCTCACATTGAATGTTTTGCTTAAATTACTGGGTACAGTGCTTGAACATAATGTTTCCCAGTATCAGCATGAACATTTCCTTTAGAATAAAGGTATAGCAATGGGAGCTGCATTTGCCCTGATTTATGCTGATCTATTTATGGGCTACATGGAATTGTTATTAATATATAAGGGCAATATTTATAAGAAATATCTGACTATGTGGTGCTGTTATTTAGATGATTGCTGGTGCATTTGGTCTGGACCTTTAGATCTATGGCAGGACTTTGTAAAATATGTTAATGACAACATGTCTGGCTTAGTGTTTATAGGCAAAGTAAATGTATTTAATATCAATTTCCTTGATGTGAATATCACGAAAATGATAGCTGGAACTATTGCGACAAGTCTTTATAGGAAGCCAATTACTTATAAGTCTCTGCTTGGGGCCAGGAGCTGCCATTCCAATCATATCATTAAAAATATCCCTAAAATGCAGTTTTTATGGTTGGAAAAAAAATTGCAGTTCTGTGAATGAATTTCAGATTGAAGCAACTAAAATGGAAGCTAAGTTTCTGAGCAGGGGCTATAATATAGATTATGCTAGACAAGGAAGAATTGAAACTTCTAATTTGTTCAGAGATGAACTGCTTAATTCTAGTTAGGAAAGTACTGAAGATTCCAATGAAAGGAACACAACTAGATTAATAACTACATATGAAACAAATACTTTTAAGATCTCTGAAATTATTAATAGGTTTTTGCATTTATTGAAGACAGACCCATTCTTTGAACAATGTTTAGATGACCAATGTCATTTTGGATTTAGACGTGGTCAAAATTTGGTAGAATATTTTTCTTGGTTTAAAAAGGGCAATGTTAAAAAAGAAAGACTGCACCCAGTCAAATATATGGAAGTACCTTTTGCAGTAATTGTATGTACTGCAAGGTAGTGTTCAAGAGTAAATCATTTACTTCTGTTAATACCTCTAACGTTTTTGACATCAGGCATTTAATTACTTGCACTGCTGAATGGGTGGTTTATGTGTCTGTATGCCAATGCAGGGCCTTTTATGTTGGTCAAAATTCAAGACTGTTTAAACAATGAATTGCTGCACATCTTAGTGACATCAGTTGCAAGCATTCAAGAAGTGCATTGCACCAGTGAGAACATGCCTCTGCACACGTTATTTTTGTTGGGCTTGATGTACTGGTTAGTGTTGGCTTGTCTAATTTATTGAAACATAAACTATTAGATAAAAAGGAAAATTATGGATTATCAGTCTGGGTGCTATTTATAAAATAGACATAAATGAATATTGGTAATATGTTTATTTTCTAGGCGTTAGTGTACAGTATATGCTTGATATATAAATGCATTTAAGGATTTATTTCCTAAGTTATTTATTTAAATTAGCAATGAAATAGTTAAAGATTTGTTTATAAATGGATTTTAAGTTATTTGTTTATGTGTAATGATTGTTACTGGTGCCTTAAATGCTGTGCATTTAAAAGGGTTACATTGGTTATGTCCGGTTTGCACTGATAATGCCAGTGGGTGAAACCAGTTTGCTACAAGAGTTTGTTTATGACATACTGCATTCACAATATTAAAAAATGTTGAAGATAGATCATAGTTTGATGTATTCAGCATGGTGAATTTTTCATTATTTTAATGGATTTATGGTTTTTGGAATGCTGGTTCTTACTTGAAGGAGGACTTTAGATTGTTCTTTTGAGCAGCCTGTTGGTTTGTATACCTGGATGTTTTGAAAAGTTTTATATATGCATATATATTTGCATAATATATATATATATATATATATATATATATATATATATATATATATATATATATATAGCTAGATATATGATCTAATTTATAAAGTTGAACTAGAAAGAACAGAAAATCATCAAAAAATCTTTTTGAAAAGGAAGGTAGGACAAATACCCCTCTGCGCCCATAACCCTGCTACGTATATATACCAACACTGAAATCACACATCGCTAAAAGAAAAATCAGTCTTTCCCCACTGAATACTGATCTCAAAACACATTCAACAAAAAGTGCAAAACAACAAAAAATTCCACTGACTAAGCGCTTTCATTCATTTAATATATCCTTGAACTTCAAAGTAAGTACTCAAATGTCATTCAACAAAATGACATTCAAGAAACAAAATACGCCCTAGATCTGTACACACCCCTATATATATATATATATATATATATATATATATATATATATATATATATATATATATATATACACACATATATATGCATGTGTGTGTATATATATATATATATATATATATATATATATACACACATATATATGCATGTGTGTTTAAGTATATGTATATACATATATATATATATATATATATCTATATATATATATATATGAACACACACACACACACATGCATATCTATCTCTCTCTTTATATATATATATATAAATATATGTGTGTGTGTGTGTGTGTGTGTGTGTGTGTGTGTGTGTGTGTGTGCAGTGTGTGGTGTGTGCGTGTGGTGTGTGCATATGTGTGTATACATTGATAGATACAGATGGCTAGATAGATCTCTATCTATCAGTGTATTGATATATAGATATGCACATATATGTATCTATATCTATATGGATAGATAGATAGATAGATAGATAGATAGATAGATAGATAGATAGAGAGATATATATGGAGAGATGTGTGTGTGTGTGTGTGTGTGTGTGTGTGTGTGTGTGTATGTATGTGTGTGTGTGTGTGTGTGTGTGTGTGTGTGTGTGTGTGTGTGTGTGTGCCCGGTTAAAAAAGCTTATTAAAACTAATGTGGTATTCACTATTCATGTATCTACAGTAATCTCTTCAGCAACTATGGCCGAGTTAATGTTGTACATAATGGTACAAGTCCAGTGCAGTACTCCCTGAAACATTTTGCCAGTGATAATTTTATTTATTTATTTATATTTGTTTACCAGGGTAATTTACTGATCTCAATGGGCAATTTCTGGCACAGCCTGGGTGAATAGACTCACATGAGAAATGAACAAAACATATTTATACATACAAAGATATGCCAAAAAATATACATAATAATTACAGATGCAAGAATATGCTACATTTAGTTCAATAAACAATTTACAGAGTCAAAACATATATTGAGAAATTGAGTTATCCATGACAGAGCCTTTTAGATTAAGATGTAGCCATAATGACTGAGATAGCTTATGCTACAGGGATAGCAGCACATTACAGAATGAGGTATGAAAACATTAAGGATGCAAGTGTTGATTAATTGCAGGAAAGGATACCATGGGAAGAAGACAGAGAAATGGTGAGAGATGCATGCAGAGAACAGGAGTAAAAAGAAACAAAAGTGTGAGTGATGCAAAGAGAATAGGGAAGTAGGATGAATGAGAGGTAGTACATAAGGGGATGACAAGATGAGATAAGAAAGGATGATATAGGGATAAAGGGGTGTGAGAAAGCTGCATGGTTTGTGTTATGTGACCTGTGTGATTACAGTGCCATTTTATCTGGGTGAAGAGGTGCTCCTTGAGCTATTGTCAGAATTCTGAACAATTTTGGACATCACTGGTTGAGAGAGGATTGGATTCTCAAAGTTTAGGTGCTAGGATGGAGAATGCATGGCCAGTGCAATGAAGTTTAGTTTTTGGAGTTAGTTGGGATCTGAGATTGAAAGATACTCCTGAATTTATATGTGGGCATTTTGGACTAAAGTTTATGAGTGACAGTGGAAGATGTCTCTGGAGAAAGGATGTTGTGAATTAGTGATCCCAGTAGGAGGTTGGCTGTCAAATTTAATGGGAGCCATTTAGCTTTGGTGAAAGTTAGACAGGGGTGTCCATTAATGAGGGAGTTACTAATGAAATGTAAATTTTCTTGATGATAGTTTGCAAGGTGGTAGCATTTTTCTTTGAGACTGCAGCTATTATGGGCAGTCCATATTCTAGTTGAGTTAAGAGTATTCCTTTTCCTATGACAGCCTTGGCTGACTTGGAGAGAAGACATGTTAGCTTGTTTACCCAAAACAGTAGTGTGTTAATCATTTTGCTGCTGTTTTTTGAATGTGTAAGTTAAGAGATGGGTCTAGCCAAATGCCAAGGTTTTTGAAGGATGTAGTATTTTCTATGTTATTTTTAACATCTTTGATATTAAAGAAGATGGGTACATTGGCTGTTTTTTTTTGGTTGGTTCCAAATAGCTTTGTTTTTGTTTTTGAGGGATTGAGTATAAGTTTATGGCCTAGTAGCTATTGGCTGGAGGTTTGGAGGTCATCATGGAGCTGAATTTTTATTATAGAGTGGGAATTGCTTGACCTGAATATGACCATATCATCAGCATAAAAATTAAATGCAGATGATGGTGATCAGATGGGAGTTTGGTGATAAGTATGGAAAATAGCAGAAGGGCTAAAGTGGAACCCGTTGGGGATTACTTTAGTAAGAGTAGCTGTTTCAGAGGTGATGGTGTCCACTATCACCTTGAAGAATCTATTGGTGAGGAAATCTACAAACCAAGGTTTGCATCATGATTGATGTCTATTTCAATTAGCTTGTCAAATAGTAATCTATGGTCAATTAGATCAAAGATTTTTGTGAGGTCAATGTAGATAGTTCCTTTCAGGTTGCCTTTGTCTATATTGGATAGTATGTAATCTATAAGGGAGTAGAGAGTTGTTATCATGCTGTGTCCAGACCAGAATCCATGTTGCTTCCTGGGTAGAAGATGGTATTGATGTAAATAAGCAGTAATTTGATTGTAGATATTTCTAATATTTTGCCTAACATGGGGCATATTGAGATAAGACAGTACTACTAAACAGTAGTTGGCTTGGGTAGCTTTGGAATAGGAGTGACTATAGCTGTTTTCCATATCTGAGGCATGATTGTATTAGTTATGCAGAGGCTGTATTTGTGAGTGAGTAGGTGGGAGATGATGTCCATATAAAAGTGAATGAACCAAGGGACTAGGTTATCTGAGCCTGTGTGATTATCTATTTGTATTTGATCTATTTTGATTTCTATCTGTTTGGTTCTAATCTTTTTGAAGTGGAATAGTGGAATGGAAAGGGGGGAGAGGGTGGCTGCAGAGGTAGTAGGCTAGGGCTGTATATGTGAGGAAGATTGTTGAACATATTGAGGAATTCAGCACATGAGAAGTGAGATATGCTTGTTTTAGCAAGTGGGTATTTTTGTGTTTGAGGATGGATTGCTTGACTAGGTTGCATGGTGAGGTATATTTGGTTCAGTACTCTGTGAAGGGATTGCATTTCCAAATGTGCCATGCTTCATCATATAATTTAAGGAGGTGTTTGAGGTGTAATAAGGGAAAAAAGTATAATAGGGTATTGGTAAGCTGTTAGAGTATTGTAGGGTATTGGGTATTGGTAAGGTTGTCAGTTGCTTCATTTGAGGTCTTTAATGGTAAGTACTTAAGAACAATCAAGGGTGGAAAGGTGTTTTTTAAGAATAATGATATTTTGAATGGTTTGAGGTTTGATGGTGACAGGTTTAGGTTTATGTTTTAATATTATTATGTACTGAGAAAGTCATGGGACAGTGATCATTAAAGATGGGTGCATGAATGGTGAGGTTAGATATCATTATAGGACTACTAGTTATTACAAAATCTAGTAAAGTGTGCCACTTGAGTTGAGGGTTTGGTCTAGTGGCTTCAAAATTGATTTGGGTAAGACATAAGCTGGCCAGGAGTTCTAACATATCAATGGATTTTAGTCCTAAGTAATTAAGGATGAAGTTGAAGATTTACAATATTCTAGGTATGAATAGTTTGGTATGAGGTGGTAAAGATAAGAGGTGTCAGGATTCAGTCATGTTTCTGTAATAGCTATAATGTTAAGTTTACGGTGGACAAAAAAGGCATTGATCTGGATGTTTTTATTCTTGGTACTGTAGGCATTAAAAAGGGAGCAGGGAATATGGCACTGGTTTGAGTTGAGGCAATATTGTTAAGCGGTCCTGGACTTGGCTTAATGTTGCATCTTAGCAGAAGTTTAATGATAATGGGACTGAATTTAAGTAGTGTTTTTGGAAAGTGCAGTTGTGTGTATAATTGGACTTTTCTTCCAAAATTAGAAATAATGAGGTATAGGGACCCTGATATTTTTTATGTATGTGAGAAGGGTGTTGGCATGGGTGTGATATGATGTGAGTGAATGCTTACTGGGGTATGTGCAGGTAGTATGTGTGTAGGTATGGGGTATGGGTAGGTAGTATGTGTGTAGGTAAGGGGTGCAGGTAGCTAGTATGTGTGTAGGCATGGGACATAATATCCAGTATGTGTGTAGGTATGGGGTATGGGTAGGTAGTCTGTGTATAGCTATGGGGTATGGGTAGCTTGTCTGTGTGCATGTATAGGGTGTGGATAGGTAATATGAGTGTAGGTGTGGGGTATGAGTAGGGAGTCTGAGTGTAGGTATGGGTAGGTAGTATGTTTATAGGTATGGAGTATGAACAGGTAGTATATGTGTTCGCATGGGGTATGGGTAGGTAGTATGTGTATAGGTATGGGGTATGGGTAGGTATTATGTTTGTGGTTATGAGATATGGGTAGGTAGTATTTGTGTTGATGCGATGATGTGAGGTATTGCCAGCTATGCCAGGAGAAGTAGAGCAGTGGATGTGTAACATATGCCAGAACAGCTACATGGACTTTTGTAAAAAAATAATATGTCATTTGTATTGCAAACTGATTTGCACAGATGCTTGTGTTAAAAATGTATTTGTAAAGCTGCTTGTATTAAACATTTACCAACAGTGGGTCCTGCAGGACAGAAAAGAAACACACCTGTATGTCAGACTGCATTGTAATTGTTGAAATGAATATATTGCAACAGGGGATACTGGAAAAGAAGAAGTTAATCTCAGTCCAGGTAACTTTGAAAAATTGTCTGAAATTAAATTACCTGGTTTAGGCCATAAAGATTGTATCTTAGAGTTCTGAGTATAGCCAGACACAAAATGTCTATGAAAACCAGGACTGTGAATCCTACTGTATTGTCCTTAGGGGTGAATTAATCGCTACTCTGGAAGGGTTTAAGTTTTGAAATAGTTTTATAACTTCCAGATGCTATAAGACATGTCAGTAAAGCTATAACTTTCTGTATGGTAACACATATGTGCTAAATTCTGGTCCAGTTTCTAGTAAACGGGGGTAGTGTGGAAACCAGAAGTTAGATGACCAGATGTATGCGATGTCATTCTGTAATCCAGCACTGAAATGATGTTTTAATACTAGATGAGATAGAAGTGTCAGGGTAGTCTGTTTTTGAAACCTGACAAAGAAGGAAGAACACTCACCCACTTCATCTTGCCTCACATTAATAAGTAACCAGGGAATAGTAATACTTTAGATCAGTCAGCAAAATATAGTGAGATTTGTTAAGTACTGCTTTTCTGTAACTGTGTGACTCTATCCATCTGTGTTATTTTTAATATTTCCTGGGATTGAAACTCTGGTGTTTATTGCAAAAAGATATTTAGTAGCTTTATGTTCTTTTATTATGCATTATTAAATATATTTAAACTTGTCATTGTGGCTGGTCTTTTAGATAATATTTTAAACTTTGAGACTACTTATATTTATTTGGTGACACTGTGGCCATTCCTGAAAACCTTGCTGAAGTGGTCAAACACTACTTTTTGAATTAGTATTAATTTTACTTGGTATAATTAGGTATTGTAAGAGCCTTGGAGTAGCTTGTTTTGGAGTGTTCTGGTGGCAGTACCTTCCTTAGAGTCTGGGCAGAGGGGGGGGGGGCATAGCTGGTAAATCTTAGGTACATGTGCATGTGAAAATCAAATCTCAAACAGTATGTGTATATGTCAGCTACATGGAGCAGGGACACAGGGCACTGGTTTCACAGAGAGGGTGGTGGATGACTTGGATTGGAACACTCAGCTGAGGATTTAACTCTACAGAAGCATCAGTGGGGACTCGTCTTTGGGGCCTGGTGATGGAAGTTTGTCCCCAGTGTGCTCTTAAGGGAAATTGTGTTTGGTGCACAGAGCTGCATCTGGAAATAAAGTGTGTATCTATAACTTTTGGTCCAAGTGAACATCCTTCTCCATTGTCAGTGGTGAGTATTAAGGCTCCTTGATTACTGGCCCAGAGCATGGGTGACACAGTGGGTATGGAGTATGGGTAGGTAGTATGTGTGGTTGTATGAGGTATACGGAGGTAGTAAGTGTGTAGACATGGGGTATGGTTAGGTAATATGTGTGTAGGTATAGGGTATAGGTAGGTAGTATGCGTGTGGGTATGAGGTATGGGTAGGTAGTATGTGTGCAGGCATGGGGTATGGGTAAGTAGTATTTAAGTAGGTATGGGGTATGGGTAGGTAGTATTTGTGTGTAGGTATTAATGTAGTCTGATACATGGAGGTGGTGCAGTCAGGTAATTGCTGTGAGTTTTTGTGTAATTGTTGAAGGAAAATAATTGATATAAGCAGGAGAATGCAATTTTATGTCATGGCTGTGCATATTCCTAGTGTGAAAATACTGCAGTAGAAGCTATAATATCTAGATAATGTGGAGTATGAATGAATAAAGCAGTATTCCTTTAAGGGATGTTTAGTGGATGGATAAAGATGTGGGGGAATCTTCCAGTATAAGAGTGTGTGTCTGGTGAATTGGGGTGTGAGGCAAGTGAATGTACGTGAGGTGAAGCTAACTTCTGATTTGGTGAGAATAAGCAAAGTATGGAGGGAGTTTTTCAGAGGAAAACAATGGGTGAGAAGCTAGGGATGGTTTAAATAAGGGGAAGAACACAGGAGGTAATAATTTTCTATGCTGGCTAAATAGGAGGATCAAAAGATTGCAGTTAGGTTATGAAGCTAATGAGAATGGTGCAGATTCATGAATGCAGATAATATAGCATATATATTTTAGAGAGGATTGTGGAAGATATAAAGTGCATCAGCAGCAGAAGAGTGATATGACAGGAGTTAAAATGAACAGTGAATTCAATAGGAGTAGTTTGTTACAATGATGGAATTATAGGTGATATCTGTGAAGAAAGAGAAGGGGGTTAAGGTGTCTAGTTTTGATTGGCAGACTGAATGACTGGGGTGAGATAGTCAAGATTAAATGTGGTGTAAGAGGAGGTGGGAAGGATTAAGTGGTAAAGTAGGAAAGTAGGGGAGCAAATAAAACCTGAGTGTAGCAAGGGTGAATGGAGAGGGCCTTACCTCCCCATGAATGTAACTGTATTCCAAAAAAAAATTGTAGAGCTAAAGACAAGACAAATGTTTTAGCAACAATAGTGTAAAAGTATAGAGAAATGCTCTAGTACAATTTAGCTAGTGACAATTCAGAATTACTATAAATTATCTGAAGGGAAGGAGGAATGTATGATTACTAAATGCCACTGGTCATAGATATGAAAAGCACACAACAGTGAACAATGCAGCAACAAGATAGATGAACTGTGTTCCACAGCTGAGTCTAAGATTCCCTACTTGTACTCAAATACAGGGGGGAGACCTTATACCCTTTGCCCTTTCTCAGGTATGCAGAATCAGCAGGTGTTCCTGATTTGCAGCCCATCGAGTAGGTGAAGCAAGGAGGGGAGGGGAGCTGACTACAGTCTGGTTTAAGGAATTCCAGAGGCAGCACTGTCCAAGAATTTCCTTATAATCAGTAGCAGCCCTCACAGACAACTTCCTGCATAAGATAAAAATGAGAAGGCTCTGCTTATTTTAAACAAAGTTGTGCATCAGCAGCAGAAGGGTGATGTGGCAGGAGCTAAAATGAGTAGTGGTTTGTAGGAAAACAGCAACAGTTCTGTGCACAGTTAGGTCCATAGGCTCACTTGCACTAGGCTATCTGTCCTGTGGGTAATTTTAAGCCTAGCTAATTAACCCAATGTGAGAATCAAACTCTGCACCTTGTGTCTGTAAGGTAAGTCACCCTTTTAATATATGGGTAGAGGTATAGGTTTGGCTTTGTTTTGACACAGCAACCATTTTGTAAGGAGCCACAGTAGCTGAAATGTGCTATGATGATGTTAAAATAAATTATTTAAAATGAGTCGGTGTAAGAGCCTGGAGTAATGATTAAAAGGTATTTTGTTCACTGAGTTTGCTAACATGATGTTTACAAGCCACTTATTTTTATATATTTATTAGAGCATCCATACTACATGTATTCATCTTTTGGTTTTTAACTGTACATTTATAAATCAATACTTGAATATCAATTGAAAAAGGCTTGTTTAAAATGTCAGAATACTAACTGTATTGTTTTAAAATGTACATCTCATATGTATGTAAACATACTGAAAACAGGATCTTCTGAGTATGGTTAGAATGCATTTGAATAAAATGGGAAACCTGATAAACATCTGAATTAGTCACTTTTCACAGCTAAATAACTGAAAATATAATCATGGATAGAGGAAACATGTAAATGTCCCAACATTTGCTTGTTTGTCTCACCTCTGGGCTAGTCATATGCAAAATATAAGGGATAAAATCTATCATAGAAAAGTAAGGCTAGGCTTCTTAAGATCCTCACAGATTAATAGCCTAATAAGTACTATAGTAAATAATACGTAAGTAGTGAATCTATGAACCCATTTTACTTTTGACTGTGCAGGAAAACAATAAAGTAATCTTGGTCTACAGGAGAACAAGATCAGCAGTGTAATTTGTGATAAATAAACTTAATACAACAATGTTGGGTATTTTCCTAGTCAACGTATGCATTTTGCAGCATGTCCTTGCACTGAAACGTGGAATGTGCAGCTATGTAGCATTCCATAGAACCTTTGTAGCACTACTGGGCAGACTAAGAAAAAGGAGTTATGTAAATAACCATATAATGACATAAACATGAAGAAGCACATTTAAGGAGTGCATAATGACATGCCAATAAGGAAGGGGAAAGGGTGTCACAACACAGTCACCAAGTACAAAGTCACAAAGCTGTTTACATCTCAATATAAGTGCAAAAAGCTCATCCAAAGTTTTAGCATTGCAAAGACAAAAACTTAAACATCAGGGGCAACTTTAGTGCAGAAAAAATAAGTTATATCTTGCCATAATGTTCCATCTGTGTTGTCCATCTTCATCTATTCTTAACTCATGGGTTGTTGGTTCCTATGGGAAACCAGTCCAGCTGTTATACAGCTCTCATCAGCCAAAAATCTCTTGAGCTAAAACTATACCCACAATGCCCCTCTCCCATTTACCTCAGATCGAGTTTGCAGACTTATAGAAAGCCAGAAGAACCATGAGCAAATATGAAGAAGCTATGTCCAGGGTGAACCTTAACAATACATCCACTACAAAAAAGTTCACTCCTCCAGAAATTCACAGGAGAGAGAAGGAGGGTGGGAATCTAAGAACAGATGAAGAAGATCAACAACACTGATGGAACATTATGGTAAGACATAACTTCTTTATCTGATGTTCTCAATCTTTACCTATTCTTGACTCTTGGACTACTTTAGATGGCCCTATGGAAGGATATTACTGAGAACCATAGAACCAAAAGAACCTCTTCCCCTGGAGACCAGATCCAATTTGTAAAGAACGATGAAGGTATATGGAGTAGCCCACATTGATGCTGTACATATTTCATTCATGGAAGCCTTGGAATGGAAAACAGCTGAAGTGGCTATTGATCTGGTAGAATGCACTATCACTGGCGCAGGTAACAAGATTCTTTTTACTATATATGTAAGTAATGCAATCTCTTAGCCATCTTGACAAGGTAACTTGGGAAACAGACTTCCCTACAGCTGAGCTGGAAAAGGATACAAACAACTGTTATGATTTTCTAGATAGTTTAGTTCTGTTGAGATAGAAATGTAATTGTCTGTAAACATCCCAGCAAATGTAGGCAATATTCACCTTTGTTGGAAAAATTGGGGAAGAAAGCAAGCAAGTCTATGGTTTGATTAATGTTGGGCTCTGACACTACCTTCAGAAGAAAGGATGGATTGATTCTGAGTGAAACTCTGTCCTTGTGGAAAATTAAGTAAGGAGGTTTTGAGCATAAAGCCTGCATCTCAGAAACTCATCTTGTGGAAGTTATACCTATGAAGAAAAGTGTTTATGAAAGAAACTTTAGGATCGCATGTTGCTGGTGGCTCAAAGGGAGTAAACACCAGAGACTGAAGAACAATGGTCAGATTCCATGGGGGTAGAGGGTCTTTAAATGGAGGCTTCAAACACAGAGGTCCTTTGAGGAACACTTTACACAGTCTATTGGAAATTAGAGGAAGGTCCCCAAAACCACTATGGAAGTTAGAAATGGCAGGTAATTGAACTATAACTGTAGAGGCGAAGTCCCCTTGAACAAAAATAATGCCTAGAAATTCTGGAACTTTTCCATCAGGAGTGGAGAAAGGATTGAAATTATTATCATAAGACCAAGCTGAAAATCTCTTCCACTTACTAAGGTAGAAGTTCCTGGTAGAAGTTCCTGGTGGATTATCTATGGGAAGCCAGCAAAATTTTCCACACTGGGGTAGGTATATCATTACACCTGGTGACTACTGGAAGTGGAGGAACAAGCTGCCAGCTTGACATTTTGAAGGTTGGGATGCATGAGTCCCTGAGGGTGAGACAACAGGCCTGGAACTGGGCTCGGAATCCATGAATGGTGAACTAGATGAGGCCATAGGAAGGGGAAACAAATTTGTTGAGGCCAATAGGGTGCAATAAGGATCACTTTGCTTCTCAACCTGGCTGATTTCTTGAGAAAAAGTGGAATTAGAGGGAAGCGAGGAAAGGCATAGAAGAGACCTGGGGGCCAGTTAAGGAGAAGAGCATCTCTCAGTGACTCCCCCTGAAGGGGGGATCAGGGCAAAGTAGTTTCTGCACTTGTTGTTTTGGGGTGATGCAAAAAGGTCACAGCAAGGCTGACCCCGATGATGAAAAATCCTCCTCTCTATCTCGGGATTGAGATACCACTCATGAGGGATTGAGATACCACTCATGAGGGATTGAGATACCACTCATGAGAATGCATCAGCTCAGTTTGTCTGCTATCACATTTGGACTCTCAGGAATGTGCATTGCCATCAGAAAGCAGTTGGAGGAAATAGCCCATTGCCACACTCTCAGGGCTTCTTGACACAGGGGGTAGGACTTGGTTCCCCCTTGTTTGCTGATATACAAGACTACAGATATGTTGTCTGATTGGGTCACAATGGTCCCTAGGGGGATGACAGATTGAAAGGCTTACAATGCTTGGAGCACTGCCCTCAACTCCAGGACATTGATATGCAGATGAAGCGCCTTGGACTGTTCTTCCCAGATAATGCCCCCCCCCACCCCATATGGGAAGCATTTGTGCTCACTGTGGCCTTAGGTTGAGGAGGGACAAATGGACTGCCTAATAGGATTTCCTTGGATTCCATCCACCGGGATAGTTTTTTTTTTTTTTGCAGTGACTGGTGATTAGTATGGGGTAGTTCATTGGATGGGTTAGAATAGAATATTGTGATGCTAGAAGCCATTGTCGTAGCTGCATATGGAACCTTGCTAATGGGACTAGACTAATGGTTGCTGCCATGGAACCCAATGCTTGAAGGGCTAGTAGCACTGAAACTTTGTTTTTGTGAAGAATAGGATGTACTTGGGATTTTATCTTCTGTAATCTCTGCTGGGGAAGGGAGACTACATGGCAGATAGTGTTCAGATGAGTTCCCTTGAATTCTAAATCTTGAGAGGGACTTAGCTGAGATTTTGTTTGACTTATTGTGATTCCCAAGCTCACAAACAAATGCAGAATGAACTCTGTTGCTTGAAGTAGTAGATGCCTGGTGTAACCAGTGATGAGCCAGTTGTCTAGATATGGAAACACCCAGAATTCATGCAGTCTCAAGTGAGCTGTTACTGCTGCCATACATTGTGAACACCCTGGGGGCTGTCGTGAGATGAAAGGGAAACACCCTGAACTTAAAATGACTGGCTCCTAGCCAAAAGTGGAGAAACCTTCTAGAACATTTAAGGTCTATAGAGCACAAAGAATCATTTTCCACCAAAAAGAGAAGCACAATGAATCATTTTCCACCAACATGAGAAGTATAGATTGAACCATGACCACCTGTAATTTGGACTGTTGAACAAATTTGTTTAGAAGTCTGAGATCCAGTATAGGTCTCCAGTCCCCTGTGTTTTTTGGCACTAAAAAGAACCTTGAGTAAAATTCGGATCCTATCTGGTTTGGTGGGACTTTTTGGATGACTTTTTTTCTAGCAGCTTTTGGATTTCTAAGGCTGCTTGGTCTCTCTGATTGGGTGGAACATCAGAGAGATTTGTGAGAAATCTGGCATAAAGGATGAAGGGCATAGAATAATCTCTGGTAATAATTCTCTGCATGCAAACATCTGTGGTTATCTGTCACCAGGCTTTTGCATGCAGAGAAAAATCTTCCCCGACTTCCAGAGATAAACAATTGGGCCCCTTTTCTGGACTGCTGGTAGGGCTGGTCAGTGAAAGAGTGTCTGGAACCCTGATTCTGTGGGCCACATCTGCCTCGGGGTTGGTGTCTTCCATTAGAGCTCCCCCCTCTGCCCCGAGGGAAGTCTCCACCACATGTTTTCTGAAAGACCCTTGATACTTTTTGAACCACATTCTTTCTACTCCTTTGATTCTTAGAGTAGGATAGTTGGGGAATGGAAAAATGTATGCCCACAGCAGATAGGGTCTTCCCAATCTTCTCACACCTGGATAGAATTTCTTTAACTTTGGGGCCAAACAAAGAAAATCAGTCAAAAGGAAGGTTAATGAAGGAAAACTTGAATGACTCTGCAAACTCACACAGGGGCATCCAGGAGTGTCATCTGATAGCAACACCTGAACCAGCTGACCTTTTCATCCCTTTGGTTGCATGTGAAATGAGCCTCATGGATGAATTAGAAATAGACTCCAGGGTAGCTGAGAGGTCACTTTTTCTTGGACCTTATCAGATAAAGCTCCTACTAGGGTGTCTGATAGTTCCTTGATCACATCCCTCTGGACCCTAGTGAAGTGTGCCAGAAAATTCAAGGATCTTAAGGCAAACACTGATGATGCATAGACATGCTTTCCAAATCTGTACATTGCTCTAGACTTTCAGTTAGGGGATGAACACAGAATGGGAACCCAGAACTGAGCAAAATGAACTCAGAACCAGGGTCACACCCAGCCTCAAGAGACCAACCTCCAAGGTCAGAGCCAAAGAAGGACCCCCAGCTGCTGGAGTCCCAAGAGGAAAAGATGACCCCAAATAAAATACAGGAGTCAACTCAAACCTCTCTGGCCTGACAGAGGAGCCACAATCTTGGGAATCCATTAGTTCCGAGGAATGGAGGAAATCAGAGCTGAATCTGGAAGTGAAGGCAAGGGGACTGTTGGTGCCAGATCAGTAGGAAACTGAGTGACCAGAGTGGGGAGCTTTAAAGCCTCTGTGGAGGTCAGAGGAAGAATAAGCAGAGGAGTCCTTGGAGAAAATATCTCTGTTCCAGGAGGGGGAGAGGGTTGGGAAGAAGAAGAATAAAGACCCCTAGCTGTGAAGAGCTGGTCCATCAAGCTCACCACATTAACTTCTGTGAGACTCCTGGAAGAGCAACCAGACAATCCAGAGGGAGATTCTGGCCTTTCTCTAAATGGACGGGGAATACTTTGTCCTGGGTGTATAAAGAGGATACATTTTTGGCACTGAAGAGGGGGGCATGACCTGTTGCAATGCAGAAGGAGATGTCAGCACTGATGTTAAAGCAAAAGAAGTTGGAGCTGATGCCATTCTTGGTGCTGGAGCTAGTGCCGGTGCTGGTGTCAGTGCTGAAGGCACTGAGGTGACTGGTGCTGAAGAAGCAATCAGTTCAGAAAGCTTTGGAACCTTAGCTCTCAGTTCTGAGGAGGAACCAGCAGAAGGGGAATTTTGTTTTCTTGATGTCAGTACCAATGGAGACATTGGCACCAAGAGACTAGCTTTGGAACCAGAGGCCTTAGGAGACTTACTGGCCTTGGATAAAGCTTCTTCAAAGGAGGTCTTAAGAAGCCCTTTAAGAATAAGCTTATTTTGACATTCTACCAAGGCCCTAGTACTGAAAGCCTGGCAAATAGACCACTCTATGTCTAAATGAGGAGCACCTAGACAATAAACACAAGCCAATGCCTGTCCAAGTTAGGTATTTTTGGCTTCAGTCCTGGCACTGATTAAATCCAGTGATGACTTTGGACTTAACTGCCATAATGACAAGTGGCAGAGGAAAAGGTCAATAGTCACACCACACACATACATGGAAGGATAGATTGGAAAGGGGGAAAGTTCTACCAACAATGGTAGAAAGTACTACCAAAATGATAGAGAGAAAAGGAGAGAGGAAAAAGTACCAGCGATGGCCGGGAAAAGAATACCAACAGGTATAGGAAATGTACTCACAAGTCAAAAAGGTGTATAAAGAAATGAAGAATATTAAGATTTTATAGGAAAGAAAGGTAGAAAGACTAATATATTTTAAATATTACTTAGCTGCTAGAGGAGAGTTGGCTGACTCATCTTGCTATAAGAGCGGAAAATGAGATCTAAGGTAAATGGGAGAGGGGCGTTGTCTGCAGAGTATTACCTTGAGAGATTTTTGGCTGACATGAGCTGTATAATGACTGAACCAGCTCTGAGGATGGCACTGACAAACCAAAAGCCAAAAATAGATGAAGATTGACAACATCAGATCATCTGATATGCTCACCTGATTTGCTTCAGGTGCAGAACAGCCACACAGATCAGAGAATGTGGCACTTGCAGAGGTTATTCGCCCACCACCTCTCTGTTGGTACACAGAGGTAGCAATGATAGACTGAGATGCTGACCATTGATATTGCAATACCGGCATTCATTTTTTGAATGTTGGTATCATATTTGCAGTCATGGCTGAAGAGCTATTTCTGGCAGTCCAGTGTGTGATATTTAGAATTAATGTAACAAGCTACTTGTTTCATCTTTGGCAAGAGGCTTGCTATAATTATTCTGAAACAAGAACATGAACAAGTTCTTCTCCTTGACTTAGAGTGGACATTACAACAGCTAGCTACTGCTCTGAGAGAGACTGATATCCCATATACTAGTGAGCAGTGCACGCAGCAGTACAAACACCTGAATCATAATAAAACTAGAGGTCTACAGGCATGGACATCTGAGGTGAGGCAATGACTCCCTGAATGGCATAGCAAGTATTTGCCATCTCTGCCATGTGCAGTGCTGCCTTTTGTTAACATTCCCATGTTAATAGGTTCTTCATAATAGTATTTCTTGATTTACTTTGACAGATCCCAGGATATCCAATACTGGCTGCTCTGCATGACTGTCACTGTTATGCGTGTTGCAGTTGGCAGTAATGTGGTGTAGCACTATGCCACTTTGTGGGGCAGCTGCATTTCCTCCTTTGTAAATAACTACAGTAGATTATTCTCCTAGATATGGATACCTAACTCATTGGTGCATTTTTGCATGAGCTTCTGAATTTCTGCATTGGACTGTGAAAATCATTTCATTCTTCGCCTTGCTTGCCCATATGTGGAGCTATAGTTTTGCACTGACATCTCATCTCACTTCTCCGCTGTCAGTGATATGCGATTGCTTGCATATCTCTTTTGTTTTCAGTACAGGCAGGATATGAAGAGAATGCAGACAGCAGGCACAGAAGGAAGCAGAGATGACAGACTTATCAAGGATACTTGTATCCTAATTCCTCTCCTGGATTATATTTACTGTGATTTCTCTAAGTCCTCTTTACTATTGTAATACATCCAGTTTTGTCACCCTTCTGCAGGACACTAATATTTGCCATAACTACAGGCACATCATCTGCTGATGTCTGCTGTTCTGGCTATGGCTTCAGCTTAAGCTGGAGAGTTGGGTGAGGGTTCTAATCCATCCACAGGTAAATAGCCTGCACCAACTGGCAGAGCTGTAGCGCAGATTGACTGAGTGGTGCTCCATTGGTTTGACATGCAGCAGTACTTTCTGCCATGGGTCTCACTCACTGGACTGGCACACTGATGTCATTAGGCCAGCAGGAGTGGGCATGGCTCCTATCACTAGCCATCCGAACCCAGCACCCCAAAATATTGAATCACCATAATGTCTCCCAGTGCTGGTCAACAGCTCTCAATCTGTCAATACAGTATCCAGTCCTCAGCTATGTGTTTAACCTTTGCTTGTCTACTTATCAGTCTCCAGGGTCTTCCACCACCCTCATGTGCCCACATTCTCTATAGGTAGTGTGTGGTCTTTAGGTACTGTGTGGTCTTTAATGTGAGTCTGTGTACCCAACCAGTGGCTAACCTTCCTGTGAATTATTCACCCCTTTGTTTCCTTTCCTTTCAGCCCTCTCCTCTTCCAAACTCTTTCATTATACATAAAATAAGGTCCTTTCCACAGGGAAAAAATATACCTTACCTTCATTCACAGACCTACTTTATCTTACAGTGATCTTGTTGTGTGTTTCCTGCACTTACAATACCCTTTCTGTTGCTTGCTTCTACTCCACTTTCTAATCCTCAGCAATTGCACTTTCACAGATCTTTTACAACCCCTATTTGTTTTGCCTCAGTAGCACAACAGCATCCTGTCACCATAGCATGCAGGCTGTTCTACTTGCTATGTCTCTTATTCATGTTTTCACAAGTTTTGCTCAATGTGGTACAAGTCTGATACTCTACTATGTAAATTGTCAGTTGCATGGATCTGCTTAATTTATGTTTCCCTCTGCTTAGTCTAGGTCCCTGAAGTGCAGTTCTCTGCCTGCTTGCGCTATATACCCCTAATTACCTTTACATGATTATTTAACAATGTCATATAGTCTGTCTAAATAAGGATAACTTCCAATCTTATTGAAGTAGTGCTTTATGAATCATGGCCATAGACTTTGTAGATGCATAAGGAGAACTCCATAGAATATTCCAATGGATTCTTAATTCTTTAATATCTTACTGGACATTAATAATTGACAGAGAAGTTTGTAAATTGATATAGTCAATATGAAGCTTATTGTTTATAAGAAACAAAAGGTGCTGAATGAATGAAAAAGTATTCATTTGTTTGTTAACCAGGCAATTTAACTAGTTAAAGGGCCAGACTTCAGCCATGACCTCAGCCTGATCTAAGTAAGTTTGTGAAAGAAACTTAGTAACAGTGGTAATAAAATATGTGCACAATAAAAAACGTGACAGTATGATATGCATTACAAAAGCCATGACAAGACAATGCAAGATATGTGTTGTATTACATAAGATAAGATAAACAAAGTGCTGCCTCCAAATTGATACATTTCATATGAGTGAAAAAGTTGAAAAAAGACTGTTGAGCACGCAGTTTCCTGAGTACTTAAAGAAAATGGAAATGAAAGGGCATTGTTAAGAGACAATATCATATAGTGTGAAAGTGTGTTAATTTAGTATACATGTTAATTATGCACATATATCCTAATAAAAAAGTAGGCAAGGGATATTGCTGACGGAAAAAAAATGGGTGGGATGAGACTGAAGGGAAAACTGAAGAGGAAAGGATAGACAGGAAAAGAGTGAGAGAGAAGAAAATTGAGTAAGGTATAAGAAAAGGGATAAATCAAGTTAATACAGATGAAAATCGAAGGAGAACACTGACAGGTAATGTTTGCACATGAAAAATTGTTAGCAAATGGAAAGATAGAAAAAAGAATGCAAGCTGGTAAAGAATAAAGGTGTTTAGCTATAGGCTGATTTAAATAATTGCAAAGTTCCTGTTTAAACCTGGATTAAAGTAGGAATATTTCTAAATTCTGCAGAAAAAGTATTTTAGGCTGCAGAATAAAGCTTAGAAAAAAACAGTCTTTCTGTGGTACCTGAAAATAATTACATGTGCTTCAGCTATGCATTTCATTCTGTTGAGATTTCAGTTGGTAGTTTGGTGACAATTTTGAGGCCAAAATGTCAAGTGGCAGGAGTTGAGAAAGTTGAGATTTAGTAACTTGTAAAGTATTGTGCATATGATAAGTGCAAACTATTCAGGTCATAATTTTTTAGTCTTAAAGGGAATATTTTGTTAGACAGGGAATTTCCACCTGTAGAATAATCCTTATCTAATTTGTAACATAAGATAAAAGGCCATCAGCATTTTTAGAAATATAACAACCTACTAAAATCTGCAATGTCTTTTTAATGTAACATTCTGTTTGCAAAGTATGAAAGTGAATGCAGTTAATAGCTTTCTTGCACAATACTGGCAGAAGATATCAGCACATAAATCCATATGTATTTATTTACCAGGTATTAACAACAACTCTTTCCTTTGCAATCATAGCATGAACGAACAAGGAAATAGCCATCTTTGCACATATGATTATGAAAAATCAGAAGTATGTAGTGGTATACAATGAATGTTACTTCAATTTTTTTCTGGGCTTTGAATCTCGGGCAGAAAAACAATGTTCAGGAGATAACATTCTAAGCTTACTTGAACCTTAAGGTTAATTTTTCTTATGAGAATAACACATAATACGTAAGGCATGAAAGACTCAGCTTTAATGTAAAAGTAAAATAAAGTGCTGTGCAAATACACACAACGATTTGTTACAGTAATAGCACTTAAAAGAAGAATAGGGACAATTAGGGATGGTATCAGCACTGTTAAGGTATGCATTTGGTCAGGCTAGTCAAAGACTAGAATGTTCTTTCAAACAAACTAACAACCAACCAAAAACAAAAATACATGGTGGAATCAACAATTTCATAGCCTAGTAATAAGCTTCCAGATAGTTTATTGAGTTGTGCTCAAGACAGAAAGTTTTAACATTATTCTCAGAATTACTTATGTGCAGAGTATTAAATCCAGCAGCACTGTAAAATTGCTAATATAAAATTGCCATCAGACATGAAAGGTCAACGTCCTCATCTGCCTTAAAGAAGAAAGCTCAGTATGTTCACATTCATTTAATAGGTCTGTAATCATTTTTAATTTTAAATGGGACATTCTTGTTTAAGAAAACCTACCGTGTTTATTTCATGCCATCTGTCTATTCAAAAATATTGTTCAAAAATAATTTATCTGTTGTCCCTTGCAAAAACAATGTTTTATTTACGTTCTTTATCAGCTGTGAAAACCTTGTGTGAATGGTTTCAAGTCTGACTCAGGAACATTGTTTTTCCTAGATAAAGAACTTACTCAGAACTCAACATTATAAGCCATACTGACAGTTAACTTAAAACATAACCATTCAGTTAAAGATAAGCAATATAGTCAGCTTACATGACATATAACATTAAAAAATAAAATACAATGATCATATCAAAATGTAAGTACTGTCCTGTTTTGCTACAAAGCTACATGAGAACTCACTGACTCTGCATGAAGAGTCAGACATTCATGGAAAGTTAATCAAGTCAAACCTGACCCATACACCCATATGTAAATATTCATGTGTACATATATGGAGGACTGTTTCATAGTATGTTTTTTTAAAAGTATCAGTTACAAAGCACTTGTTACCAAATACTGTCTGCAGTAATGAACTCACATATACCATTGAGAAGTGAGGTATGAGGTCCAGCTTGTATCATAGCAGAAGACACTCGTAAAGTGAAACAGTAGTTTTTGTTATCATTTCACTGTGTCACAGTGAGCACAGTTGTTAGTGATGTCTTGATATTGTTAATCCTTACTTTGAGCTAATGAAGACTTTCCTGAAACTTACTCTTTGCATCTTCAGCCCAATGAAGTGACTCTGGCTTTACACAAAGCCAAGTGAGACAGTTTACTTTTTCTGTGACAGCTCATCAAACTGTTTATATGTGGCAACCCTGAGACTCTTCAAATCATCTTTTTTTCATCTGCAGTAATTTCTCATGTAATAGGTCCTTCCAGGATATCTTTGTTTAAAGATGTTTTGACAAGTTGTAAGGGATTAGACTTGCAACTTTCTCCTTACTCCTTTCATGTATGTCTGCATTTGTAACTAGGAGTACCAAATGGTCACTAATTCTTGCAGATACTTCTCTGATATGACCAGTTTTATCCAAGAGAAAACAAAACACAGATTACTTGCAAGCAAATGTCTTGCCATTTTAGAAGAAAGATGTTTGCTGAAGTGACAGTAAAAACAAACAAACAAAAAAATCTAGAAACTAATGCTTCAGCAAAATAAAAATCTAGAAACTAATACTTCAGCAAAAAAAAATTAATGCACTATTATGAAGCAATGTAATATTCTAAAATGTAATGAAGTAAAACAAATAATTTATATTGGCTGAGGGTCTGGACTCCTCTGTAAGACTACAAATTCTGGTAGGAAATGTCCCAGTATTATAATCTTAAATGGTGGCAATCCTGATTACAAGAATGGCTTCTCAGGCCTTCTTTTAAACCACCATAATACATATTTGAAACATAACTGACGAATGCAGACAGGAGAATATCCCCTTTCTGAGACATTAACTATAAAGAAGAGTGACATCAACTAGTATTGACTGTGGTCTCAGATAATTTAAGCATACTGTGTACAAAAGCATCATGTATGCATGTCTCATCCTTAATAAGTGCATTCCAAATACAACATATGGTATTATTGCATACCTGGAGCAGTCATTTACAAAAGCACACTACCTGCATCCATGCACTCTCAATATGCATAACCTCAACAAGATCAGTTTTCATTTGCATGCTGCACATTCTACACACACACACACACACACACACACACACACACACACACACACACACACACACACACACACACACACACACACACACACACACACACACACACACACACACACACACACATATACACACACACAAACACACACACACACACACACACACACACACACACACACACACACACACACACACACACACACACACACACACAAAGATGACTATAAGGAAGCATATGAACTCCGCAAGACATTTTCGTCAAAGATTTTGTGTCAGATATGGTCATCATGGATGAAATGAAAGATGGCATCCCTGCATAATATGTAAATAAGTTATGAATGTACTGGACATATTAATTGGTACATTTTGAATACTCCATACTCATAAACATGTGTTAGCACCAAGATATATCTCTAGTTGCCTCTCTCCCTGTCTGTCTGTCTCTTTCTTATATCAGCTGTAGTAGGCAAAACTGAAGAAATTTACTGCTAAACATATACTGTAGATGTAACACAAGACTCGGTGTAGTGTGCACTGCTCTTATTTGAAGGAACACAGGAATCACATTCAGCAAACTGCATTCTCTTGCTGATGATACAGAAGATGTAATGGTAACTACTTAGAAACAGCATGCACAACTTAACTTGCAATATAATTTCCAGTAAGTCGGAATAACAATTATTAATGCCTGTTCTGTATGATAGAGAGGAAGATCCTTAACGTTAACCTAGATGACTTCAGTTTGATTAGTAGCCTAGTCTCCAGAGGTGAAGTGCTAGAGATCTGTCTCTGTAAGTATGTATAACCTCACTGTGCCCTTATATATAAAGATTATATAGACCAGATACTAGATGGGAGCTGTACATTTTCAATGGATTAGTGCGATTCCTAAAAGAATATATCAGTTAAATAAATGTGTGGTAGCCCTTGAAGTTCCATTGCATACCCTCCTCTTGAATGATGGAGAAGCATGTCTTGTGAAGGAATACTATTGATTAATGACCTGTGTCAATGGCTGTTTAGATGATAGCCACACTTTTATCTATAATATCCTTGAGATCAATACCAGACTTTGAAATTCTATTATGTAAAGAAACACACTCAACACTTGGGCAACCAACATGCTGCCTGTCTTCACTTGGTTGTCAGAGTAGACAACACATCACTAAAACCTCCTCTACCAGTGGGTGAGAGAGAATCCCCCACACTGAGTGGATTTAAGTGGTCCCTTATTGTAAGTCTTAATAAAAGGGATTATGATCTATCATGATTATTGTTTTTATGCAAGATATGATGGTAAATTCTATTTATTCTTTACACTCTCTTTTTATCTTTAGTTTGTGTTTTATTTTCTTATTTCTTTTTTTTTCTTCATTGATTGTCTACAGGTTACAAAATAAACTTGATCTTGAATTTGATGCAGTCCTGATAGCCTAATAATGCATCCTTCTATTACAAACATAACAAATCTGTGCACTGTATGAGTCTGTGTCATAGGTGTTTTGGCCTTGACTGTGTCTTTGTTGACAATGGAATCAGTTAGTGATCAACATGCCAGGAGCACTCAGCCGGGGAGGGGGTTCTTAGTGGGAGACCACACAGCCTCTCCCATCATGTGTTGAGCATGTTGACAAGCATCCTACCACAATAATTCCACATTGGTAAAGGCCATGAATTCATTGCATTTGGGCTTCTATGAAGGAAAAGCTGTTTAGGTAGTAGACTTGCAGTCTAGCTGGAAACACAAATATGCTGAGGTGTACAGTTACACCAAATTTAGCATAGTGGACACTGTGTTGTCCTTGTGTGAAAATGGGTGGGTCATATTAAAAGCAAAACTAATCTCTGCTAGATGATGTTAATGACCCTTGTCTCTTACCTCCCTCATATGGTGTCTTTGAAATCCATTGGCAGGGAAGAAAAATCTGTACAGTACTGTAAAGACAATTGATGATAATAGGGGAAGGATGCCACAGAAGTATTCCTATTTTATAAGACTACTTACAGTGAAATACAAGAAAATTACAGGTATCTCTTGCTGCATAAAGACAGTCAACAGATTAGAGCAAAAGATTTGGAGAAATTAAAGGACTGAAATCACATAGAAAGGCAAATTTTAATTTGTTAAAGCATTAAATATGAACAGAAGTTGTGGAAGCAAACATTGATTTTTACCTTATATTCGCAGCACAAGCATGGATTTCTTCATAAAAGTCACATCATTTAATGAATGGGTCATAGCTCTGAATTTCTGTTTGGAAATGGTATCTTCACTGTTTAAGAAGACAACTTCACATAAATATATGCATATATACTATTGTGACTTATAAAAGGGTACTTGCAAAATGTACATGTTACTAGAATGTCAGAAAGCTGAACAGTATAATGCAGGAAGATGGCAGAATGATCACAACTGTCAATTGCATGTAACTGCGTAGTATGACAGCATATACTGAGCAGGGGAGCACAATAAATGACTGACTGCCACTCCATCAAAAATAATTCACTGACTATGTTTTATGTAATATGCTGAGACACTTGCTTTTATTGATATTACCTACCATGATGAGCTATGACATTAGGTCATTGCTTTGTGTTTATGGTGGTCATACCCTGTGAGGGCATGTCAAGGGGGCTGAACCCTCCGGCTAGCTCAGAAAGTTTTCATAAATATAGAATTTGGAAAAATAAAAAAGCTGATTCTCATTTTGCTGGCCTGTACTTCAAATCATCTGCAGGAAACTTGTTAAATACAAGTCCATGGGAATTTATACATTATTATATGCACAAGTTATGTTCTAGGATGGATCATCAGTCTTGCATTCACTAAAAATGATGAGGCACACACTGTGTTGTTGTGGATCTGCACAATTTACATAGGAGAAAATATTACTTTTAGTCATAATTCTAGCCGAGGAGAACAGCGGCCTGACACTGAGAGACAGTACAGAGATCAGCACTGAGGTGCTACAGTTAATGAACCATTAAGGGAACTACCGATCTTAAAAGTGTGAATGCAACTTTAGCAGAAAACAAAATCAATACATTGATAAACATTTAAAACTTATGAAAAGCAATAATTCTAGCAGTATAAAGTAGCAATAAAATTGTACACATTCTCTTACCAGAAAAGAAAGAAGTATGAATGCAAGCTTAATTGGCAAGATACAAAAAAATAAAATATATGTTTGCGTAATCTGATAGCATAAACTATATGTATCAGGAGATGCAAAACAGTCTATAAATATAAACATTTTAATGTACAGTCCACTACTGTGGTAGAACTTTCCTTGTAATAACTTTTTAGCTAATGGCTCTGACAGTATTTTTTATTACATTTATGATGGCCAAAAAATGAGTATCTCTTCACATACCAAATTTACCATGTTGCAAAAAAAAAAAAAAAAAAGACTATGCTTTCTTAGATCTACTGTTTTCCTGATCCTGGCTAGGATTCAGAAAGCTTAGCCATATTGAGTTAATGAATTTCCACACACAGGATGTGCATAATTCAAAGACACAAGTACAGAGAGTGGTTGATGTCTATAGGCAACTCTGTCCACTATATAAGCTAACGACTTTATAATCAAATGTTAAGGAAAAGTAGTATTAAAATGAGAGGTGATGTTTATGTAAATGAGGTAAATTAAGATGACAGAATCATTCCATAACATATAAAGAGAGCAAAGAGGAAGTCTAACATTAGTGGTGTTGACCAGAGCAAAATCTTTGAGTTAATTCTGGGTAATTGCCAATATATATTAGGGGTTGCAGTAGCATTAATTAATGTGTATATGCAACTTATTATTGCTGCTATGAGCCATGTTGGCATATATTTTAACCCTCTGAGGTGCCAAATAATTTCACTGCCCTTAACATTTTATGAACTCCATGAAACTGATAACACGGACCAGTATCATGTGAATCAGTATGCCATGTAGGGCCTGGTAGTTTATCTTATCTTTATAGGTTCATAGGTGTGTACTAGGCTAATGGCCCTGGAGCCTTTACAAGCCTAGCCCACAGGATTACCCTGGCATCATGCCACCCCGACCTTAGTTCCCAGTGCCTCTGTCAAATAGAGCCACTGGAGTGATCCACGGGGTGAATTTTCTATATCCCATCCACTCATCAAGATTTCTATTGAAGAGGGACAGTGAGGCACTCCGCTTGACATGTATGGGAAGTCTATTCCATAGCATGGGCAGTCTCTGGGTTATGAACCTGTCCCTCCAGCTTGTTCTGTTGATTGTGGTAATGAGGTTGAGGTCTCTGGTGCATGTAGTGTGGAGGAATTGGGATTTCTTTAGATGTAGCATTTCTAACACAGCTGGGTCAGACATGGCTTTGTAAGTCAAGCAGAGATTGCCTCTATGTAGGCGATATGAGACAGAGAATAGTTGGAGTTTTTTGAGACTGTTCATATACGACAAGTGTTTAAAGCCTAAGATCCTCTTTGTGAGGTATTTTTGTGGCCTCTCCAGTTGTTGTAGGTGTCTAGTGAGGTACATGCCAAATGGGGCATTGTACTTGATGATTGGCCTAATGAGGGAAGAGTAGACGGAGACAATGACCTCTTTCTTCCTGGATGCAAAACCGTTAGTAATGAGATGTGCCACATAGAGAAGGACTTTCTGACCCCAGTGGCAATGTGGTGGTCTTTAGGCTTATGAGAGTCATGGCTTACATATTCCATGGAATACCAAGGTAGGTGCATATTACATGCAAAGACCTAACTGTGATCAGTTGGAGACACAGTTTGTGGTTTCAGGCATTTGCCTTGGGAATACCCTATCATTTTCTCAATGCCATGCTGGATGTCTATAATACATATATCCCATTTCCCTGAGGTAGTGGATCCATAGATTGTACCAGCATTAAAATAAATGATCCACCTGGAGACCTGTAAGAAGGTATATGAACCTTGAGGGGTATCACTGCCTTAACTGCCAATTTGTCTGTAATGCACATTGTATTATTTGCAATGTAATTACAGTCCATCCAGGCAGTTGTCATATCTCTCATACATGGCAAACATACTTTTTAACCAACCTTTTGTGAGTGGTCATTTACCCCGGTGGATCTTATTGATATGTCTTGGAGCCCTGGCTGATGATATCCATCAGAATTCCTATAATAAGACAGACTGAGGATGGAACTATACCCTCTCTCAAATGTAAGCTATTGTCAGACCAGGGATGGAACTATACCCTATCTCAAATGTAAGTTATTGTGGAGCATGTGGTTTAGATGCTGAAGGCATGGCTTTGTTGCCTGGATATATGAGGTGGTACCCTGAAGTAAGACCCTGTAGCATGTGCTAGCATGTGCTAAATTCCATATGTGCAGTGCTACACTATATCATACCTAGGAGTCAGTTACAGAGGGGGAGAGTTGCAGGATGAACAGCTCCAATTCCATCCCAGAATTATATACTAAGAAGATAACAAGTTAGTGGATGAGCCAGTAGCAGGGGATGGACATACTAGGCAGAAAAGGCCACATTATGCAGTGACACTAGCAAAACAGCAGCAGCTTGCATATAGCTTTTGCATGAAGTACAGCATATACACTACAGTAAAAGTGTTGTATGCAAACCCGTCACCAGACTGTGCTTACCAATGCGTTATCTGGCTACAATATGAATCAGACATGGGCAATCCAAGTATCAAAGTACAAAGGCCATGTCACATGTAATACCAACTGCACAGGTAGGTTAGGGAACACAAGTGTCCAGTGTCTTTTACAGGGAACTGCGCTGGTGCTGTAGAAACTGAAAAAATGAGTGACACTGTGGGCATGAGCAGGGCTGGAAGGGATTATTCCAAAAATACTTTGTGAGAGGCCACTCTTATTGGTGCAAGATAGTCTGAGGTATTTGAGGATGTAGTATTGTGTATGTCTATTTATGCATGTGTGTGTGTGTGTGTGTGTGTGTGTGTGTGTGTGTGTGTGTGTGTGTGTGTGTGTGTGTGTTTGTGCGTGTGTGCATGTGTGCGTGTGTGTGTTTGCTGGTCACAGCAGTGGTTGCAACATTGCTTCTTGATCTACAGAAGAAGTCCAGGACATGCATGGTAGACAAATGGACATCCCGTGACTGGTCCTTGCAATGTGATCTGCTTCTACCAGAAGTTTCATTTGTAGTACCATGACCATGGTTTGATGGCAGTGTGTTGTCTGACTGTAAATGTCATTGGTTACTAGATATGCTTCTGCCGTGATGAGAACAACCTTAGTGACTCCTCCACAACAGAAGTGTTAATACAGTGTAACTATGACCTTGGCCATTCATGTCCACTATCACCACCATCTGAGGGGGTAGCGGTGTGTTGGCTGCATGGATGGCTCTTCCTCCACAACACATGAGCAAAGGAGGACACTACACAGGCCAATATGTGATTGACTGTATTAAAACAGTTACACTTACAGGCCATGCAGTCCCAAATATCATCCCTCACCCCATACATTATCTGTGACAGCTTGGAAATGACTGTGGTGGAACTAGAAACTGCCTACTTAATGGCCCTTCACATATGTTATTTAGCAAACATTGACACAGTTAGTTCAGGTGGAGGGCAGTGCCCATGTCTCCAGTGAGAACAAGTATGCACCCACAAATGATCACCCCATGCTCTATGGGATTTATGGCAGGTAGTGGTGACTGGCCGATATTGATATCACACTGCCCAGACAGTGAGTGCCCACAGTAACCTGTACTCCTTGTGCTGTGTGTCTCCTAGGTGTATGCTAGCAGAGACAATTTTCCTTGGTGTGAGTTGGGGCTCCAGTGGGCATACTCTGTGTCCAGCACACACACTGTGCTCCCATGCCAGATAATAATCACCATCATAATCTGAATCAGACAATCCTTAAATTATCATGGATTAGAACTTCTACAGTGTCAGTGTCAGATAATGCTTTATCTGTGAACACAGCAAAACACAAAAGGGCAACATACCCACAGCCTCTAACATAATCCCAGAGCAAATACAATACTACAGTGCATAGCGACCATATTGGAAAATACCTTACTGCATGTAGGTGCCCTTGGGTGTTGAACCCCTTAGTTGTTTATTAACCAAAGCACACAGCCATACTAAGTGGTGCAGTGAGTACTTGAGTAATGGAAAGCACTCACAGGTTAAAACACATATTTCAATAACCATCTCCAATGGTTATTCTTAGGACACATTGCAAACTGGCTCTGTATGTTCAACACCACATCATGGAACAGTGAGGAAATTCATGTCTATCTGTCAGAGGATAGAAACTCTTCTTCCTTCATAAGAGGTCACTCAGCTGATGGCCCTTCCTATCACTATACTTACAAGTATAAGATGAAGAGCCTGTTTTTCTGCACCACAGGTGATGCTGGTAGCTTGAAACTGCATATGCTCATCATTGTGATCCTGTCCAATGACAGCATTAATGTCCATCACAACATCCTTCCATGCACAGTGTCAGTACAGATGGTCAACAGCACCCAGAATGGAGACTTGCTTTTTTGAATTTGGTTGTTTGTGGGGACCCCACTTTTCCTTGCCAGCATATTGCTGTGGCCATGAAAAACAACATGTAACTATGGCAGTATTTACTGTCCCTGCACACTCACTATGACACTCTATACCTACTTTTCTGTATACACCACTGAGGGTGTTAATCCTGCATGTAGAAGTTCGCCCACACACATGCAACACTGTCACAACGCATTGAAGAATCATTGAAAAAATTCCCTCCAACTAAAAAAAAAAAAATAATTCAGGTTTACAACTTTCAGGTGAACTTACAGGCTTACAGTCAGTATGTGAATGCAATGACAGAGTGTCCCAGCCTTAAATACAGCCATATGTGGTGTGCACATAACCTATACATTTGTAAACACGTGTGCCATCTAGTCCCATCTCAAGGCTGGCCTGCTTCCATTAAGACTTGCACTGCATAATTCGTGCTGGCTGTATCTTATGTTAACTTTGATATTTCTTGTGAACAACAATCAATTGGGCTCTGTTCCTACTCCTTTCCCCTAAGAAAACATATTAGACCTACTGCCATGAATTCCTCTATCACATATTTGGAAACATAACCATTGATGTACCTATTCTTGCAAGTATTACTGTGAAAGAAGGTAGACATACCTTCAACAAGTTTGAAATAACTATTCCATAAGCTCATATTCCATAATTATTCCATAAGTCTGACTGGTCTCCTATGTAATGTCATGGACAGAATCATTATAGACATAATAAAGAAGGACATAGGTAATCTGCAAATGCTGGACCCAGCACAGTTCAGCCTTGTTAATGGAAGGCAATGTATATTAAATCTGATAGTTTCTTTGAGAGGATCACCAAAGCAATAGATGAGGGCAAGACTATGCACACAACTTACCTTGACCTGCCCAAGGCTTTTGATATAATACCCCACTCAGGCATTATAGACAAGCTCTCTAAATTAGGTATTAACCCTTTTATTGCCTGATGGATAGCCAGCTGGCTCACTGATAGGACCTAGGTCAAAATAGCTGAGGCCACTTCCAAGAGGCCAGTAACTAATGGAGTCCCCAAAGGCTCAGTACTAAGCATGCACCTTTTTGGCATCTATTTCTCTGAAGTAGAAGCAAACACTGAAGGTTTAAAGCTTACTCAGTTTGCAGATGATTGCAAGCTGGGGGTTATTACTGACTCTCCTGCAGACACTAGCATTCTTCAACATGCCTATCTCTAACTAACAAATGGTGCCAAAGCCATGGTCTTAAACTCACTGCTAAGTAATGCATAATTATACCCTTTGGGAAGTCAACCATCCTGGCTAATTATCATGTTGATAATAAGCACCTAAGAGTCAATCCAGTGGTCAGGGATCTTGGCACACACATAATCAGTAGCCTTAGCTTTGTTCACCATAAGGCCTCTGAGGTGAGGAAAAGTGCATGGCATCTAGGACAAAGAGGTCATTATTCAACTGTACTCTGCCCTTATCAGACCAATCAGAGAGTACAGTGCTCCCTTCTGTATATACCTGACCAAGCATATGCAGTTACTAGTGCAATGTCAGATGTTCCTTATAAAAAGAATACAAGGCATAACAAACCTGCCTTACACAGAGTGCCTTAAGGCCATTTCCCCATACTCAGTCCCCTATAGATTGCTGAGGGGTGATCTGTGCCTGGCTAAGAAGGCATCCACAAACCCCACACTTATGAATCTCTTGCATATGTGGAAGTGAAACAATACCAGAAACACAAGGTTTACAGGCTTGAATTTTGTCTTTCACTTAAATAGAGCACTTGCAGGGTATTAAAAAATATAAAGGACATATATTTTGGTTTGTGGTTATTGAGTAGATTATTAAAGATCCAAAAGGCTTTTTTTACTAATGTTCATCTTGACAAAAGTAAATTAATGTGGCAACTAAGTTTGAATGCCACTATGTCTCCCGGACTGAATGAAACATGTTCTATTAGCCTGGTGCTGAAATTAAAACAATATAATGTTTAAGGCTGGTTTAGTTCAAATAATAACTTTGTTCTTTTAGATGCTAATTGGTGAAGAGTTGAATTGTCTTAATAATTAATATTGATAGTAATCATTAGATGAATTTTGTTAATTAATTATTATTTAAGGTATATTAGGTTTCAAATGTACTTTGTTGTTAGTTCTGATGAAGTTCCATTGTATTTAATGTTATGAGGAATAAAAGTGCTTAACTGAATGTATTTTATCTTTTTTCATTATTTTGATTAAAGTTGTTTGGTCAATAATTCATAGGTTCATAGGTTCATACTAGGCTATCCGCCCTAGGGCATTTATAAGCCTAGCCAGAGTGTGTTTGGCTTTCGACACCCATTTTAAATTAATTTTGCTATATCCTTTTTCGAGGTTAGTATACTGTGCCTCTGTCTAACAGTGACACAGAAGTGATACCTGGGGTAAACCTACGATCTCCCATCCACTCATCAAGATTCTTCTTGAAGAGAGTCAATGAGGGACTCTGCCTAACCTGGACTGGGATTTTATTCCAGAGTGAAGGGAGCCTCTGGGTTATGAATCTGTCCCTCCAGCATGTCCTATTTATTTCAGTGCTGAGGTTCAAGTCTCTCGAGCGCATAGCTCGATGGGGTTTGGATTTTCTGAGGTGCAGCATGTCAATTAATTCTGGGTTGGACATGACTTTATACATCAGGCACAGATCGCCTCTGAGCAGGCGGTATGCCACTGAGTAGAGCTGGAGTTTCTTTAACCGGGCAGCATAAGGCATCTGTATGAGCCCTTTGATCCTCTTGGTGAGGTACTTTTGGGATCTTTCCAGTTGCTGCAGGTGTCTGGTAAGGTACATCCCAAAAGGGGCATTGTACTCAATTATGGGCCTGATGAGGGATGAGTAAAGAGGCACAATGACCTCCGCTGATCTAGATGTGAATCCCTTCATGATTAGGTGGGCTATATAAAATGCTTTTCTAACCACTTTGGCCATGTGGTTGTCAAATGAGAGATTGCTATCAACTTGGGTCCCCAGGTCCCTAATTCCTTCTTCTGTACTTAACGGATTACCACCTATGTGGTAATTTGTGGGCACTTTGTTTTTGCCAAAGGGGATGACTATACACTTTTTGGCGTTTAGCTTGAGGCCATGGCTCTGGCACCAGTTGTCTGTTTCTATGAGGCCCTTTTGGAGGATGCTTGTGTCAGCTGGAGAGTCGATTATGGCACCAGTTTGCAGTCATCTGCGAACTTGGTCAGCCACAGTCCTTCCATGTTGGCCTGTACCTCCGAGAAATATATACCGAACAAGAGAGGTCCCAGGACTGAGCTTTGTGGGATGCTACTTGTAAATGGTTTGGAGTCTGACATGGCTCCAGCAATTCTAACCATGTGAGTTCTGTCCTTGAGAAAGTTTGCAACCCATCTAGTGACATAGGGGTTTATATTTAAGCTGGTGAGCTTATCTAAAATGCCCGAGTGGGGTATTGTATCGAAGGCTTTTGCGAGGTCCAGGTAGGCTGTGTGGACCACCTTCCCCTCATCAATGGCCATGTTGACTGTTTCAAAGAAATCAACCAGGTTTAAGAGGCAGGATCTGCCCTTAACAAAGCCGAACTGGGTAGGATCCAGTGTCTGTAGGTCCCCAATATCTTTATTTATGAGGTCCATGATGATCCTTTCCATAGCTTTGCAGACCAAGCTAGTCAGGCTTATGGGGCGATAGTTTCCAGGATCTGTTGAGGCACCACCTTTGTGGAGAGGGACCACTGTTGCTGTACGCCACTCTTTGGGTACATATCCTGTGTTAAGGCTGAGATTGAACAGTAGTTTTATGTTTGGGTTTAGCTCTTCTTGGAGTTCATGTAGGACGCAGCCCGGGACACTGTCTGGTCCCATTGATGCTGTGTATTTTGCTTTGGAGAAGGCAGCTCTTACCTGAGCATCTGAGATGCCAGGGGGGCAGCACTCTGCTGGGATAGATATTTGCCCTTTTGGTGGGGAGGGGGCGGGGAGTTTGCACTGAACCTGTCAGCTAGGATGTTGGCAATGTCTGTGGGTTTGGTGTATTTTTTGTCATTCTGGACTAATTCTGAGCATATCTGGGAATTCCCACCCAGGTTCCTAACATAACTAAAGAAAGCCTTGTGATTATCCTTAGTGTCCTGTGCAATTTTTCTCTTGAAGCTGGCCTTAGACGATTTTATGAGTGCCCGTAGTTTTTGCTAATACTGATCAGAGATGCCTTCCCTTTTTGGGATTTTGCTCTATCATGTAGTAGCTTCCTCCTTCTGTTGTATAGTTTGTTTATGGCTGGGGTCCACCAGACAGGATGTCTGCCTTTGGAGGATTGGGTCTTGGTTTTATTTGGGATTGCATGATCCATGCATTCCTGAAGGTGTTCATAGAATGCGTTTATAAAGGATTCTGCGGTCTGGGCCGTATTTTCCACAGGCCCGGGGGCTTTGAAGGATTCCACCTCGGTTTTGAGGAGTGTGAAATTTGCTTTAGAGAAGTTTTTCACTGTGGTTTTCAGGGCAGGGGATGGAGTCGGGATGTGAATATCCAATGAGATTAGTTTATGGTATGATCTTACCAGTGAAGGATACACTTCTGGTCTGGAGCATAGAGTCCCCATGTTGGTGATGATCAGGTCCAGTATGTTTTCCCCTCTTGTGGGAGTGGTAACAAGTTGTTCCATAGCATTTGAGTTTATAAATGCTAGGAACCTTTGGGCTAGGGTGTTGGAGCTAGACTAATGCTCCCAGTCTATGTTTGGGTAGTTGAAGTCGCCCAATATAATGATGTTTGGAGAGACCTTCATATTTTCCAGTGTTCTCAGGAAGGCCAAGTGGGGTTCCTGGGTTTGGGAGGGTGGTCTGTAGCAGGCTATAAACTGGAAGGCAGTTTTACCCACTGTTAGCTGCACATGGATAGTCTCTGATGCTTCATGCTGTGCCAGCAACCTGGAGGTGTGGGTATCTTTGACGAATATTGATACTCCCCCTCCTTTTGTGGTTCGGTCCAAGTTTTGGGGCCGGAAAAGCATTGCATGAGGTATAACCTGGTAGTGCTGGGGTGCTGTTGGGAGCCTTGAATCAGGTTTCTGTTACTGCACAGATATCGATGTTCTCCATGCTAAGGAGAGTTTTGAGTGCGTGCATCTTGAGGTTTAGACTTCTGGCATTGAGTTGCATTACTCATAGTTTCTTATCCCTTGTGATACCTATGGAGGTGGGTTTGTCTTTTGAGCCTTGCCTAAAAAAGGCACTATGGGGGTAGCAAGAGCCTTTGCCAATATTCAAAAGCCCAGGGGTGACAGGTGCAAGCCATCCCTAGCGAAGCATCGTGGCTTGTCGAGCATGTCAACCCAGGCTGACAGGCATTGGATCCCCTTTGAATGACACCAATACTTAAGCCAATTGTTGAAATTGATCATCTTGTCTTCATATTGTGGCATCATTCTTGGTGAGGGTAAGATGCTACTCAAGGTCAGGGTCATACCGGCTGGGGCTACATGCTCAGAGAGCTCCTCTATGTCTCTTTTCATGTAGTCCTGGGAGGTACATCTCAGGTCATTCACACCAGCATGGAGAATGACTGAGTCATATTTGTACTTGCCTTGGAGTGACCTGAGTGCTTGTGTTATGTGGCGGATCCTAGCACCCGACAGGCAGCTCACCATGACCTTCTCCTTGTTCAGCCTGGTGAGCGGGACGTCAGTGTGCCTGATGATAGAGTCACCTATTACAAGTGTATCTGGTGTGTTGTTTAGCCTTAAGGGCTCTGACTGTTTGGCACACTGGCTTTGTGAGCTATGTGTTGCACGTGTTTTGTTTTGAGGTAGCGGTTGCTTGGGTGTCTGCTTTGGAGGTCTCTGCTGCTTAGGCAGATTTTTATTTAGAGCCTCCAAGTATGTTTTTGTGGGTTTATGTGTTTGGTTTGCTGTTGTGGTAGGTCTATGTGAGACTGGAATTGTAGTGAGTGTGGTTTCCTTCTCCTCCTGACTGGTTTCACCAGTACTAAGTTGAGAGAGCTTAGCCTCCCGTATGGCTATATGGTTGCATCTCTCACATGTGCTGGAATTTGTTGGGAGGAGGAGAGGGTTGTCTGTGCACATGAGGCAGTTATAACATTGCCTCAAGATTCCCAGATTCACCAGATGGACCAGAGAGGAGATTGACAACTGACCTTTGGACATGCTAGAATAGTATTGGGAATTCCTTTATAACTGAAAAAAAAGGGCCAATGCAGAACGAGGTACTCAAGGGGAGTTTGTGAGGGTGTACTGCTTTTAATATTTTAGTGCTGACTTATATAATTGCTTTAGTGAGCAAGTGCCAGGTAACTTAAATGCAATGTGTTACAGGTAACTTAAATGCAAAAACAACAAACAGTAACTTTCTTTCAAGTGAAACAAGGAAATAAGTACAGTAAGCAATGCAGATATCACTAGGGATCCACAGAAGCACTGAAAAGCCACATTTTAAGTGGAATTAGTGTTTCAGGGAAATAACAAGCAAACAAACAACAAGCATACAAATAAAGCTAGATTCAGCAGGCCTGAATCTAGTCTATGCTACAGCAAACAAGGTGTACCAATTTCAGTAAGAAACAGTTCAAATATGCAGGCACTATAAGCCTTTAACCAGAAATTCCCAGCTCAGAAGGGCAGAGTCCAGCCTCTCCTCCCACAAGAGGGCAGACCATGGACCTTCTTAATGTAAAATAACTGGCCTGAAGCCCAAGTGCTTAAACCAGAACTAATACACTTTTAGAATAACAGACACTGAGCCCTCAATCAGCAGTTCACAACTTAGGAGGATGTAAGCTACCTGTCCTGCCACCACAGTGCAGGCCACAAACCTTCCTAATGTAAAACAACTGGTCTGAAGCCCAAGTGCTTAATCCAAAAGACTTAGAATGATAGCTACACTTTAATCAAGTTACTACCAAGCAGTAATAGATACAATTGAATACTTTAAAGAATGCCTGGATTAGTGCTGAAGTTATACAAAGAAAGCTAGATTCAGCAGGCCTGGATCTAGTCTATGCTACAGCAAACAAGGTGTACCAATTTCAGTAAGAAGCAGTTCAAATATGCAGGGACTATAAGCCTTTAACCAGAAATTCCCAGCGTAGAAGGGCAGAGTCCAGCCTCTCCTCTCACAAGAGTGCAGACCACGAACCCTTTTAATGTAAAATAACTGTCCTGAAGCCCAAGTGCTTAAACCAGAATTAATACACTTTTAGAATAACAGACCTGTTATTGACAGTTCCTGTCACTTTCTTCAACACCGCAGACAGTTGTGGTTACTTAAACAGAGCATGCCTGAGAGACAGATATGTGTCCCAGAGACTGCCCCCCATTTATGTGAAGCACAGATCATATATTACCCAATTTAAGTACAACCTAGACCATTGGATGGGGAATAGGAATTTTACACCAGGCCTGGAACCATTGCTTTGCTTCCATCAAAACTAAAAGAGTTAACTCATTCCCTCTAATAGAGCTCTTTTGAGTGGGCACATTTCACTCCCAGTGGATGTGGCTTCAACCTTTAAAAATGAAGTTATCACCTTACAGTTCTAACAAATACTAATTAACAGAGGTCATATATCAGTACAATTCTGTTTGCCATCATGTATGCTTCAAGATAAAATATTCTGATTCCTTGTATGTAGCATGATTTTGGAATTATTAATGTGAATATGAACAGGCAATATTTGACGCCTAGAGGAGCTGTAGGAGGTAACTGCAGAAAGGCCTGGAGACGTCACTTGGATGGAATAAGTTAAATACAATACTGCTCCCTGGATACCCAAAGAAACTATAACCCTCATGCACCTCCAAGAAAAAGCATGGAAAAATTACCAAAAACATAAATTCTCTTCCTCCCTGACTGAGTATAAGCAACTTCGCAACAAAGTCAAACAACACATAGCCTCTGACCACAAATCCTATTACTCCTTACTTTAAAACAACCACAAAACTAACCCTAAAAAGTTCTAGAATAGCATCATTACCCTCCTCCATCCTGGTAAAAAAGAAAACCCCTGCCCTGATCCAAACTCCTTGGACCTCTCATAAGCTACCCAATTTAACTCCTTCTTCATTAACTTTATTGCCAAACTTACTACATATTTTACAAATAATATACCTAACCCACATTCACCTACCTCTCCCAACACACCCTCCTCAAGCACCAAAACCTCTCAACTCCATCCCTTTACTCTCAAACCTGTTTCTATCTCTACCATAAAAAAAACTCCTACACAATTTGAAGCCATGTTCAAATGCCCCTGATGACATCCCATCTAACTTCCTTAAGCTAACTGCCAATGACATAGTCTTCCCCATCACCATCCTAATAAACCGGTCAATCCAAGAATGTTATGTACCAATACTCTAGAAGAAAGCCTTTATCATCCCCCTTCACAAAGGGGGAAACAACACTGATATCTCCTTCTTCCGACCAATTGCCATTCTCTCCCTTATCTCGAAAATCCTGGAAAAATGTATTCATCTACCCTACATGCTTGATAACCATCTGCTTACCCCCACACAACACAGCTTCAGGCCTGGACACAGCACCACCACTGCTCTTATTGCCTTCCTTGAAACTGTCAATTCCGCATGTGTCTCCAGCCATATTGTGTCTACCATCCTGCTCGATCTATCCAAGGCCTTTGATACAATTTCACACAACCTCCTCCTCTTGTCTAAACTCTCTCATCTTAGTCTATCCACCTCCCCTATAAACTGGTTCTCCAGTTATCTCTCAAATAGGCAGCAATCAGTCAAGTGGAAAAATGTACCTCCCCATTCCTTAATACCCTCACAGGAGTACCACAGGGGTCCATATTAGAACTTCTACTATTTAATATTTTATAAATGACTTCCACCAGTGTATTCCTAATGCCAAGCTCATCCAATATGCAGATGACTCTACAATAATCTGCTCCTCTGTATTCCTCCCCATCCTACAGAAACTAACCCAAGAAGCTTTCCTAGTAACCGAGAACTAGATGTTTAACAACCACCTAGCACTGAATACTTCCAAAATCTTGATATTCACCCCCTCAAAGAATACTAATATTGACAAGAACTCTTTCTTCATAACCAGCCAAAACAAGACCCTTATAGAAATCGTACCCCATGCAAAACTGCTAGGTGTCACTATTGATAAACAACTTACATTTGACATTCATCTTCAAACAAATATAAAAAAACACATCAAAAACTAGGCTTGCTCTACTGCCATAAGTGCTACCTTACTCCCTCGACCAAACATGTCCTTTCTACCACCTACCTTATCCCCTCCCTTTTATATGGTGCCCCCTCATTGCTAACCTCCAATCCAGTCTAAAGTCAAAACTAGCTTCCTGCTATAAAAAACATCTCAAAATTTGCCACTGGTGCCAAATCCTCCATTCACCACTGTAATGCCCTTCAAAAATTAAACTGGCTTGAACTGCCCCATCATCTCTCTTTCATCCAACTTTCTTATGCACATAAACTTATCTTTAAACCCTCTCTCTGCCCATCCTTTAGCTTCTTCCTCAAATTGCACCAGCCTGACAGACTACTCAAGTCAAACAATCAAAACCTACCTGAAGTATACAAACCTGCTCATACTCCAGGCAAATTCCTCTTGTCCTTCTCTCTATCCCGACTCTGGAATTCCCTCCCTCCACATGTTTGTACCACTAACAACCACTCCACCTTCAAAATCTTGCTCCATTCCCTCCTCTCATCCCTCTGGGAATGCTCCTGCTCCCATCCCACCTGACTCTCCTCTATTTCACCATATCCTACCTATCTCTCTTCTCTAATTCTCATAACTCAGACCCCTCTCCACTACTTCTACACACCCTACCTAACTCAGACCCCACTCCACTACTTCTACAAACCCTACCTAACTCAGACCCCTCTCCACTACTTCTACAAACCCTACCTAACTCAGACCCCTCTCCACTACTTCTACAAACCCTACCTAACTCAGACCCCTCTCCACTACTTCTACACACCCTACCTAACTCAGACCCCTCTCCACTACTTCTACAAACCCTACCTAACTCAGACCCCTCTCCACTACTTCTACACACCCTACCTAACTCAGACCCCTCTCCACTACTTCTACACACCCTACCTAACTCAGACCCCTCTTCCCTACTTCTACACACCCTGCCTAACTCAGACCCCTCTCCACTACTTCTACAAACCCTACCTAATACAGACCCTTCTCCACTAGTTCTACAAACCCTACCTAACACAGACCCCTCTCCACTACTTCTACACACCCTACCTAACTCAGACCCCTCTCCACTACTTCTACAAACCCTACCTAACACAGACCGCTCTTCCCTACTTCTACACACCCTACCTAACTCAGACCCCTCTCCACTACTTCTACACACCCTACCTAACTCAGACCCCTCTTCCCTACTTCTACACACCCTACCTAACTCAGACCCCTCTCCACTACTTCTACAAACCCTACCTAACACAGACCCTTCTCCACTACTTCTACAAACCCTACCTAACACAGACCCCTCTCCACTACTTCTACACACCCTACCTAACTCAGACCCCTCTCCACTACTTCTACAAACCCTACCTAACACAGACCCCTCTCCACTACTTCTACACACCCTACCTAACTCAGACCCCTCTCCACTACTTCTACAAACCCTACCTAACACAGACCCTTCTCCACTACTTCTACAAACCCTACCTAACACAGACCCCTCTCCACTACTTCTACACACCCTACCTAACTCAGACCCCTCTCCACTACTTCTACACACCCTACCTAACACAGACCCCTCTCCACTACTTCTACACACCCTACCTAACTCAGACCCCTCTCCACTACTTCTACAAACCCTACCTAACACAGACCCTTCTCCACTACTTCTACAAACCCTACATAACACAGACCCCTCTCCACTACTTCTACACACCCTACCTAACTCAGACCCCTCTCCACTACTTCTACAAACCCTACCTAACACAGACCGCTCTTCCCTACTTCTACACACCCTACCTAACTCAGACCCCTCTCCACTACTTCTACACACCCTACCTAACTCAGACCCCTCTTCCCTACTTCTACACACCCTACCTAACTCAGACCCCTCTCCACTACTTCTACAAACCCTACCTAACACAGACCGCTCTCCACTACTTCTACACACCTTGCCTACCTCTTTTCTCTAATTTTTCATAAGTCAGATCCACACTGTCTAGCTTCCCACCTAGTCTCCTCCTAAACCCTTGCTCCTCACTTCCTTCTAATTATACCTACATGCACTTCTCGTACAAGTCCTGTATTATCCTCCTTCTTTGATTCTTATTTGTTTTGTAAATTTACTTGATAAGTCACTATCATAGACCATGTAAATATATATACATATAGATACTATGCTTTCCCTGTAGAAGCATTTTTATATCAATTGTTAAGATGTATTTTACTACTATGTACACTACAATTTCTTTTTGTTATATTTTGTAACTTTTTGTTGGTTTGTTGTCTTATTACTTAATTCATTTGCTTAACCTTATTGGAGCTTTTTCTTCCCAGGACTCCATTGAAAATGGGCTCCTTCAGCCCAATGGACTATCCTGTAAAACAAACTGTAAATAAATAAATAAATAAATAAATGTCCCTTATGGGCAGACATATGCCTGGTCTTTAATGTCCTATTTGGATACAGAACGTCATTATTCTTTTGGAAACTTGACTAGGGTTAGAAAATCCCCTGGGTTATTAACCTAGTGATACTATATGACTATAAATTCTAGTCTTTCTTGTCAAAGTAAACTTTAGCTTGCTTTCCATTTGCAACTATGTTAATTATTCCATAGTGCAAAAAAGCTGTACGTAGCTGCTCATACTTATATCATGCAGAATTAGGTCAGTCATGCTTATATCATGCAGATTTATGTTGGCAGGTGCAAACGTTATGCAAATGAGAGCTTGACTTAAGAATGTCTGTCAATCAGTCAGTCTGTACATCAAGTCAACTAGCAGTCCCTCGCAGAAATTTCTACACAGTGTCATGCACACATCTCCGCAATTGAAAGGCACACTGCATATGTTCAGGGGTGGAAAAAGTTTGCCAGATTTCTATGGAACTTTTAGACTCTACTTGTAAAGATTGCAATCAGCCAGGAGCTCAGATACTGTTATTGTTGTAAACAATGGAATGCAACCCCACTCAAATTGCCATGTTTCACATGTACAGTCCTGTGACTCCTACCATCATAGTGCAAGGGAAGCTCTGGTAGAAGGGAAACATGGTGCTAAATATATATGCTTCTCAATCATCCTCCACATCTGATATAGTCATTTGCATATATGGAGGTGCTTATTACCATACTGTTACTCATTTGCATGTCATTATGTTATTATTTACATACTGTGCCCACCATGCTATTCTCCTGTAGTACAATCATGCTACTTATATCACTGAATCACCTACTTCCTGTATGCCGACAACCACCTTTCTATTTTGCACTATACTATGCACTGAATGCTCCATTTAACTTCTTCACAATCTTGAAATATGCATATTAATCTCTAACATCAGATAAAGATTCCATCCAAATACACAAAGAAAGAGTCAGACTCACACACACTCACACACACACACGCACACACGCACACACACACACACACACACACACACACACACATACACACACACATACACACACACACACACACACACACACACACAAATAAGCACAGCCCAAGCACCACCTGCATTATTTTCTGCATACTAGTTTTCTATTATCTGTTTCAGTAATTGCATGTGTAGAATTTTTATTAACTTTCTGCAGTGTCAGTTCTTTGATGAAATTCATTATTTTACTGAAGTCAACAGCAAATCTATCTCATTTTCAACTTATGATATGTGTTGTTGCATCAACAGTAATAATTCTATTCATAAGTGTTTCAACATGCAGCACCAGTTAATAGAAACAGCCTGGCATTTACAATCATTCCAGCTGGCTTTGTATATTAATCATTGGAAGGTCCTTTTAGCAACAATTGGTTGTGCGTTACTTTTTATGTCTGCCTCATTAATACAGAACTATATAAGAGGAATTACATGCACACAAGAAAAAAAGTGGTATGACTAATGTATTATAAATGCCACGCTTAACTTGGTAGAGTACATTAAGAATTTATAGTGTTTTAGCTTGCAGATTGTCTAAATGGACAAGTGGAATTCTGTCTTTTTACTTTTAGCAGTTCTTTCACATGTGCTGTCTTCTCTGGCACCATTATACCAATGCCATAGGGAAAGAGATGTCACTGGCCTGATACTGCAAGAGGTGGTGTGCTGCAATGTTTTCTGTTACAGTGGGCCTTGACAATAGCCATTCTGCTTGATGCCAGCAGGACATAGAACATAAATCTGTAGCTAATGACATACTAGTTCACAGCTGCTACAGGCTGTGATTATCAGGCATTTCATTTTGACACTGGCTTTATTTCATAAGTGGTTTCACCATTGTGTTTTGCAGCAGCCTTTTCTAAGATATTTGTCCCTGATGTTTATGCTAAAATTACTTTGGAAGTGCCTGCATCTGTATCATTGTCTTTAGACCACCTGTTTTACAATGAGGAAAAGGCCAAGAGCTAAAAATCATTAAAATGAAAAATGGAAAATTATCTGCACATACACTGTAGAATTTTAATCAAGTTAAAAACAATTTCATTAAAGTGGAGTGTGTTTTGTATTTAATACTGAATGCACTTACCTAAGAATGTTATCTTCCTCAGTGTGAGTGGTATTTACTGCTGAATACATTTACTTAGGAATATTATCTTTCAGTCATTATGTTTTTAAGAATTTGATTTCCAGAAATCAGAGCAATTGTTTGTGAACACAGAAGACTAATCTAAACACTATTCTTTTGGAAAATATTTTTATATTAAAGTGCAACATTATTCTCCGCTGCAACATATGGAAAAAAATATAAAAAAGTAATGAGTTATTTTATTGTAAAGCTACTGGTATAATACAGGCTTACACACTAGTGTTAAGAAAACACAAGAAGAAAAAAAAAAAGAAAAGACACAAAAGGAAGACTACCAATAAAAATAAATACTGACCTTGAAAAAAATGCTTCTGAAAATATATGCAGACCACTGAAAAAGAATGTGTGTGTGTGTGTGTGTGTGTGTGTGTGTGTGTGTGTGTGTGTGTGTGTGTGTGTGTGTGTGTGTGTGTGTGTGTGTGTGTAGCTCTTATCTCCAGAATCAGGGATGAAATACAAAATAAAAAAAAAATTACTGACAAATATCACAAATCAGGGATATATTTAAAATATTAACTCTTCTGAGTCACAAATTGTGAAAGAAAATTTATGAATGAACGCACTTAAAAATTTCAAACAGTCAAGGTTGTTGGTGTTGTCTTTCGGCTTTTCCTGGTTAGGGGTCACCATAGGAGTCACCAGATCTCAGGCATTGTTAGGATGAAAACTGCATTGCAGGCATAAGTTTTTCATTAATGTATTATCCTTTTTAGGTAATCCAATATAGTATTCATCAAGCCAGGCATCTACCTCTACCTCAATGGATTTCCAAAATGGTTTCACTTTATCACACTCCCACATCATATGCTGAAGATAATCCATAATGGGGTACAATAAATATCACTCCAAGTTCAAGACTTATAGAGTTAGCTCTAGAGGAGATGTGTTTCATAACCTGTTCTTCCAACCTTTACATTGATCATAGGGCTTGTCAACCTCTTGTTCCCAATAGAAGATATTTGATCTACCACTGGACTTGCAAAAATGAAATAGTCTGCCATATGCAACTTACCCAGGAGGGTACAGATGATCCTGATACAAGTTCACTCCCCATTCATTAAAAGCTTTGGGGGCTGAAAATGCTCTGCATAATGCAATTTTTGAATGGAGCAATTTTAACCAAAAGATCATAGCATGCGAGAACTTAGCCAGAAGATTTCACCAAATGATAGAAACATCTCCAACATTTAAATATCATGCTGAGGTAACCAGAAATAGGTTCATAGGTTCATAGGTTGGTACTGGGCTATCTGCCCGAAGGCATATATTAGCCCAGCCACATTGTGCGGTATTCACCGCCCCTTTAGTAGTTCCCTAGACCCTTGTACTAGCAGCTAGTACTACTAAATCTATTACTTAATCAGGTTAACTTGTACTGTAATGTAATCAATGTACTCACACTTACTACCAAAAAAGAAAAAACAACAACATTTAATTGAGAGTTAACCATTTCATACTTAAACCTGAGTCTGCATCAGCAGTCCCTTCTGTTCACTTATCCACCAACTTAGATTTTTTTTATAGGCAACATTAAATAAGATTGTTTGGATCACTGTACTGGCAGACAGCGGAGAACACCACTGCATCTTGTTTCTGAAAGCTTATTGCCTAACAAATGGTGGTAGGGCAGCCCTTTTTCTGCCTTATTAACTTTCAAATGAAACAAAATATGATACTGTCTCCCATTTGTCGTGTCACATAACTGATTAGAAACAAATATTTTCACTTCCTTAGATCACAGGATCATGGATGGCACTTTGATGACACCAGTGTTTGGTCTCACTGCTGACAGAATAGAATGAACTCTTATTCATCATATGCATGCTGATGTTTCAGAGTAACTGATAAACTGCCATTGTCTATCCATTCTGCATCTTATTGACTTTATAATTATTGTGTCATTAGTAGACCTGCAAGAAATTGTTTCTAATTAACATGCTTATTGTTTCTTGCTAACATTCAGACACATTCCAATATTTATATCTCTTTTATTTGTGGTTCAGTTTTTAATGCCTTTGGCCAGAATCATGGCTAAAAGGAGTATGTAACCAATCTTCTCACACATTTGTGAAATATAAAAATAAAACAAATAAACCTTGTGATACCACCCTTTATTATCAAATTCCTCACTTTATGGCCTACTAGGTTCAGCCAGTCTACCTTATAAAGTGTAAAGTCACCTACATGTGAATTGGAATTATAAAGAATCAGTTGTCTGATTTCAGTACCCAATTTCAGTTAATAAAACAGCCTTCCCACCACGACTCATAAACAATCACACCAGAAGGGACAGAATGATACAGTACAGAAAATTACTTTTGAGTAAAAATGAAATGGTGCCAGGAAAGTTCCTTAGCTTGGCTGAAATACCTGTTTCCACCTTGATAAACACAAGAAGATCTAATGAATGTTTGCCGTGAGATCAGCAGCGGGGGCTTGTCTCACCTTTACATAATGCAGCCATAAATTAGGGACATGAACAACGTTTTTTTTTCAGATAAAATCAGTGTAAGCAGATCTAAACCTGTTCTTTATTCATTTCTATCCACATAAATCTGATTGTGACTATGACCACTTTTAAAGGTTCCAACCAACTAGCACCTAACTACACATGAAGCAAGGTCAGATGATATAAAATACTTACAACATTAATTTTGACCACACTGATTATTCTCAAGAGCAGAGCCAGCTGACTCAACTTTGATAGATCTGACAGACAGTTCTTTCTAAATTTAGATTCTTCACCACCAGGACCCACTGTCTGGTAGAAATCCAAAGACATTGTACGTCAAGCCTTGAAACATCGCTAGATCTTGTCATCAACTTTTATCAATCTCTTTAGTTAGTAGTTAAAGAGCACATTTGTATATTTCTAAAACATGTAGTTCTTCCTTAATCATTTGTTTAGGGTAGCTAATGTATAAGTTGAGCTAAACTGATGCTGTGATTGTACTAGTCTTTTTTTTTTTTTTTTTGAGAGAGAGGTTTTGTAGCTGTGGTGTGTTGGTAATTACTTTATATATCCTTCAGTTGATGGTGCACATTATGGTCAGGAAGAAGAGAATCCCCAGGATTCATGAAGCTTGCGCCAGTCGCAGGCATAGCGTACGCAGTATAATGCCAAATATGTCCGTCGAGTGATTCAGGTATGATCCAATTCCACGTGCACTACCGGCGTACGCCAGAACTGCGCAGCCCCCGGCTTAGGTATGCTAATCACCCCATGTGCAGTGTCGCACCATGCAAATAAAGGCATATAGTGATTCATGAAGTGGCGCACGGGTAGCCTAAGCCCACGGAAATGTAAACCAAAAAACACGGTTTACATTTTCCCAAACAGAACATCGGAGCTATGGAAGAGGGCCAGACCCACGTATCACAACGTTAACATATGCCAATGGCGAAATACATAGTCAATGGCATAAGAAAAGATGCACAACACGTAAATAACAACATTTAATGTCATGTCCACAGTAACGCACAGCACAACCGCAGGGCATGTGTGCGGAAGCTGTAACATAAAGAAATAATATAAAAATGTCATAAAATCGCAACGTAATAGAAATCAGGTTTACAGCATAATACACAATGGTAGGCATGGAACACCACAACCAAGGTACAAGGGTTGCTAAGGGCCTGCGATAGTGTTCGGCGCGGTAACTATGAATTAGTAGTCAATGCCATGCAAATGAGGCAGATAATACTGAATCGCAAATGTCCCGCCGGATGAAGGTTGTACCATACGGCACAGTGGTATAACACCGAGGAGTGGCTCAGAGGAGATAGATGACATCAGCAGAGGGGTGTGCCACCGTAGCAATAAGCACATTGGAGCAATGCAAATCTGGCCTGTCCATTGCTAAGCAAAGCTGCAGGACAGAGGTGTGGAGGAAGGTATAGAATCGTTTAGCTGAGAGCACACATGGTGCCCAAAAGCATATGTGTACGGGGATGAAAATGTGCCCGAAACCCAGTAATCGGATGCACGCACCGCAAACAATAGCACAAACAGGAAGGTCAGGGGAAGAAAAGAAGGAAATGCGGAAGTAGGGTAATTGGAGTACTAATGAACAATCAACACCAATCAACCCACGATGGCCAATCGACGGCAGCTGACAAGTCTGCTTGCAGAAACCTGCAAAACAGGATAGGGGAGGCATTGGAATGCAAAGAAAGGAGGGGAGGTATTGGATTGCAAAGATAGGAGACCTGACACAGCAGAGCAAAGCAAACTGACAGCAGACCGGCAGTAGCACACATAACGCAAGATACGCCAGGTCCAGGAAAGTACAAATGAAAGTAGGCTGCAGGATGCATGCCAGAAAATGGTAGGTGCAACGTGCAGAAATGTAAAGGGAAGGTCAAGAGGTAATCCACGGCAGGCAAATGTAATTCAACACCAAAGGCACCACAATAGTAGTTCCGGCAGTAGAACACATAAGATAACCTGTAGCTATGATCGTTCATACACACCCTATGACATCATCGGTGTTCACAGCACAATAGTATAAAGTGTGAAAGCACCCAACACACACCTGTGTATTCCCAAACACTGCACCATAGGTGTAAACACACGGGGAACTTTTAAAATGTACATGTTGGGAGCTGCCATAGCTGTGATTCATCAGCATGTGTTAGAGACTGACGGTGTTGTGGAGGATGATGCCGACAACCACCGCAGGCCTCCGAGGAGAAGGAGAGTGTTCAGACCAAGGGTAACCTACCAGGGGCTACATGACCTGGAGATAGTAGAGTGTTACAGGGTGGACAGGGACATCTTACAGCAAATAGTGGAGCTGTGCCGGCCACACCTGAGAACCAGAAACAACAGAGGGGAACCCATCCCAGTGGACACGAAGGTATGTGTAAGCCTGCGAATACTGGCCACAGGTACCTTTCAAAGGCCAACTGGAGATATAATGGGTATCTCACAGGCATCAGCATCCAGGGTACTACACCAGTTCCTGGATGCCATGTTACCACATGCCAATGAGCAGATATACTTCCCCCACACTCAGGAGGAGTTGGCCAGCAATATGCACCACTTCCACCATGTGGCACACTACCCGGAGGTACTGGGTGAGATAGACTGCACGCACATACAAATCAAGTCACCACCCGGTGAGCATGGTAGGCGCTACATAAACTGCAAGGGATTCCACTCCATCAACTGCCAGGTCATGTGCAATGCCCAGGGCATTATCATGGATGTGTGTGCTGGCAGCCCTGGAAGCTACCATGACTCCCATATCTGGTATGCCTCACACCTGTATCAGGTATTTGTCAGGGGGGACATCCCACATGGCCATCTTGTGGGGGATGCTGGCTATGCACTGGAGCCGTGGATGATGACTCCCATCAGAAATGCACACACACCCATGCAAGAACGCCATAATGAGGCACACGCACAAACCAGAATCATCATAGAGTGTGTGTTCGGGTTGCTGAAATCACGGTTCCGGTGCTTGGATACATCTGGTGGAGCCTTGCCGTACTTTCCAGGCACGTGTGCCCACATCGTCATAGTATGTGCCATGCTACATAATATGATCCTGCGGAAGCAGCTGCAGCAGGGACAAAATGGTGAAGGCCCTCATAGCCCACCGCAATTACCAAGGCCATTACAGGCACAGAGGGATTCAGACCATGAACACACTGTGCCAGCCCAGTAGGCAGACGGAGGCATGCCCAATATGCCTATGCCTTGGCAAAGAGGGAACGTATAGCACATACTCTGACAGTGTAGGCCCCTATGGACTGACACCTCTCCACCTGCACACACAGTAAAATGGATGGCACACAAACATGACCACCTGTAAATTGTAATGTATAGGTTGCCCAATGTGTGACTCCTACATAGGCAGCCCTCAAACATTGTAAACACAACAGCTAGTGGAACACGGAATGCCAACACCTGAACAGTACATGAGCCGAGCCTTACAGCATATGGTAGTGCTGTGTGCCTGTCACGTTCCCCGCCAGATATATATATATATATATATATATATATATATATATATATATATATATATATATATATATGTACACATATGCATATATATAATACAGATAGAAAGGGCAATAGAGTGATATATGGTGATATAGATGGATTCAGCGATATCTGCAAATATAATAGATAGTTCAACGACATTCATAACATCTTGGAGGTACAAATAAATAGGATACCGCCAACTATGGAATATGTAACATACCAACAAGCGTAACCACGAGGCTGAAAGACGGATAGAACACAGTACTGGAACTGTACAGCCGCGAGTAATAGTATGATGATATGAAGGGACATTTAGTCACTGCTGCCGGTGTTGCGGTCCACGTAGGTACTGTGTTCAACTGTGTTTGTGAGTGCCGTAGTCTGTGTAAGTGTGCATTGACGGTGCCATGTGTGTCTCCGTGTGACTGTAATGTGTGTGTGTGTCTGCAACATGCGTTTGTTAGTGCCAAGTCAGAGGCAGATCAGTACGGTAGGTGTGGGTATAGCTAGCCATAGGCATACGGTTACTACCTGTCTCACAGTAGGAGGGACAGCCCCACCCTGGGCAGGTGTGTCCTGACATAAAACAGTACAAAGGGCAAATGTCCAAGATGGTAGGACATTAATATGTCCCATATATAATGTAATAGTCGTATTTAATAGTCATGCCTGTATGTAAGAAACGTAAATGTTACATGCAATATGATAAGTAGCCAAAGTCCCACAACAATAGGTATGTATTGAGGATAAAAGTATGTGCTAACCTGTGTACTGACCGTGGCTACGTGTTGGCCTGTAAACACCGCTGTGTGTCCCGCAAGTGTCCAACAATGACCATATGAAAAGGTGGCAACCCATGGCAAACAGGCTCTTTTACCAACACAACCGCAATGACTGCAAATATCTGGGGCAGAAATACAAGGGATAGCTGTCACTTACACATATCCCTTGATATATCGCTGCAATTCTGGAGGTATACAAGTAGCAAGCTCACCTGCAGACGATATAGAAACCAATTAACAATGGCTCAACGTACAATCCCGTAACATAAGTCTACTAACTGTTAGCTCTCTAATTAGGGACGGAGCCCACACACATATATACGGATTATGTAGAAATGCAAGGCCCACAAACCTGTATATGCTACGTACACCCACCGACATCCCCCACACTAGAAACTAAAGCAATACAGACTGTAATAGCAGCACAAACATCCAGTCAGTCAATTACATCTGCAGAACTCTCAACATACCGTGTGAGAGACACAATTAAAGGTGTCATGCAAAATTGCAGGTGTTGTATAATGGAACAAACAGCCATGTTACAGGTTTTGTTTGCAATACTCCGTTATCAGACGTTGAAATGACAGGTACACCCACATGTTGAACCAAATACTCTACCTGTCACACACAATCCATGGGGGACCTGAATCCAAAGTATACTTGTCTCCATGCATAGCAGTTGCAATTACACATAACAAAACACAATACAGACCGTCTCCCCGAAGGTAGGGCAAATAGGCAATGCCCAAGTGGAGAATTCAATTATACCCCACTGTTGCCACATAATTGGTGAATGGAGTAGCTGCACAGCTGATATGCAAGTAATTAGTCACTCAGGAACACCAGTTGGCGAGATGAATCCACGTTACAGGTATCGACGTATATAAGGATGACTTGCCAGACATTCAAACCATATGCTCATACTGAATACCAGTTGAAACACTGTGAGAGAGATAGAAATGAAATGCCGTAACGATAACAAGGTATGTAGAACGCCCGATATGTAAGGTTATGTATAGCATGATCTGTATTAATTAGTTTTACTGTATGTATAGCCTGGTTTGCATTAATTAAACGTGTCCGCAATGCATAAAGTGGGGAAAGGTATTTATGTAGTGATGTCTCGCTGAGCATACTAATGCTTGTAGAAACTGTGCGTCCAGCAGTGAGACACAAGGTACACAGCACAGACACCACAAGGGATGCTACATGAGGGCGTTAAACAGAACAATTCCATACAACCCACCGTCAGTGGTAGGGTATGTCCAACAAAGACATGCCATAGCAGGGGATAGTATATGTTGATATACTGTCACAGCATGCATGTGTATGGGCATATAACGTTAATGACATATCTAAGGTGGTCCCGCTGTGCAAGTATGCTTTGCATTATGGGATACTATGTGAAATATGTGTAATGTATAGTATTATAGGTAGATATGACAGATATTCTACACAGCATAACAGGCATATCATGCATACCACAGGTATCATCTATTGGCATGTACAGTAACAGGATACATATGGCTTGTAGGCATGGGACATTGTAATTGCATGATAGATAATCTAAATGGAAGGGCTACCAAGTAACCATGCACAAAGGACATGCAATAGCTTCCCAGGTGCATAGTGGGGTACTATGCAGTCTGGCAAGTGCATGTGTAAGCACAACTACAGTGTTCACACTAGTGGCACCTCTCTAGAGTAATGTCCTGTGAACAGCAGAGCCATGTGTCACCTGCACCTCTGCCCAGTAGAGCGACTGCAGTGATCCCAGGCCTACATGTGTCTCCCAACCACCAAGGGAGGTATCACATGAACAGTGCTACTGAGTGTCCCTGCGTGATGTACATAGGACTTATGTTCCAAAGCATGGTGAGTGTCTGGTTTGGGAATGTAACCCTCAAGCACATCCCACTCATTGTGGCGTGTGTGCACATATCCATGAGCATGTTGCTCACAGTGGCTTCTGCTTATGTCGCATATGAGAAGTATATCCATTAATAATGTTGTGGACATGGGCCCTGTCTGATCAGCAGAGGTCACCCCTGAGTATGTAGTATGCAAATGTGTACAAATGTGGTGTCCGTAGTGCAGCCGCATACTTAAACTGTCGGAGCTCAGTAAACGTCATGGCGTGTTAATGTTGTGGTATGTAAAGCTGTAGCTGTTGTGTAAGGTACACCCTAAATGGGGTGGTGTACCCTTGAATGTGTGTAGATGTCTTGAGTTCAGAGGTACAATGGGTGCCTATGTACCAGCTACACACCCAGTACAGATAGTTGTGGCCACATAGAAGGATATCCACGCCACAGTGGCAATACGGTAACCACAGGAGTGGGTGCGACATATGTGTGTACTGCAAACATGTACAATGTGATATGTATGTAGGGGCCTACCACCCATGTGATAGTCAGTGGGTGAATGGTGTAATGCAAAGGTGATGTGCATGCACCTTGTGTCATGCAGCTTGATGCCATGATAGTCATATCATGTATCTGTCATAGCGACACCCGTATGGATGGAGTCAGTATCAGCTGTTGGAGCAATCATGGCTCTTTGTATGCAGGGGTTTGAAAGCTAGGCAGGGAAAGTCCCCTGTGCTAGCCTGTTCCGCAGGGAAGCATATACTGAACATGAGGGGCCCTATGACTGAGGACTGCGGTATGCCAAATGTACCTGACATGTAGTAGGTACTATGGTATGCTGGCCTCACTGTGTGTGTCCTGTCCATGAGCCACATTGCATAACATCCTGAGACACAGGATACGATGTGCAGGTGGATGTGTATGTTGTCAATACCAGAATGGTGCTGAAAGGCAATGAGAGGACAATGTAGGATGTGTGGACTCCCGTACCATCAGCAACTGCCCTGGTAACTGTATGAAAGGAGTCCACCATGTGTAAGGGCCATGCTCTGGCCCTAACAAGCCCAACCCGGGTGGCAGCAAAGGACAGGAGCCCAACAATGTCTCTGTGAATTACGTCCTTGATGAAGTGCCCCATAGCCATGCAGAACAGTCCAGTCAGGTGTGTAGGACTATAGTCCCACTCGTGCATTGTGGTGCCACCTGTGTATAGTGTGATAAATGCTGCTGTGTGCCATTCAGGGGTTACAATGTCTGAAACAAAACTATTACTGAATATGGTGGCCTAGTGGGGAGACATGTCATTCAGAGGTTGGTAGACATCACAGCCTGGGACGTTGGAAGGTGACATGGGGCCAGTGTCCCAGGACATATAGAGTGTAGGTCAGTACTGTGTAGGTGTGACCACAGGGACACCACAATGTTCATGTATGGATTGTGGCCCTGTAGTGAGTGAGAGGGTGTAATGTTAGCATTGAATCCATCCTCCAGCATGTTGCCAACATCACCTGGGTCTGTAATGTTCCTGAGTGACTGTTGTATGTGACAGCAGATGTAGGTGTTGCCATCGACTACCGACATACCACCATAATGCCTGGTGGTACACCCCGGAATGTGTGGCAGTCATGTTTACGTAGCTAGTCTTGGAGTATGTGATGAGGGACCCTGTGGCCCCACCACGGCTGACCAGTGAGCCACCCCACACATGGGAATGTACACCACTGTACAACAGCCTACACCTGTTGTTGTACATCATATGTTCATGGAACATGACCACCAGAGTGGCGTCAGTTATCTGGTGTGTACCATCATGGCTCTGTGTGGAATAGCATGATCCATGCAGTTGTGTACATGCTAATGAAGTGCACTGGGGTATGTGTCAGCATTTGTATGTGCATTGTCCATCTGCATGGGTTTCATGACGTTAACAATCGCTGTCAGCAGACGTCTGTAGTAGGTGTTGTAGTACTCATGTACTGTGTATGCTGTGATGGGTGTGGTGCCGGGATGTGGCTAACAAGGTTGATTAGCATATGTTCGGAATCCACCAATGAGGGGATAACCCCAGGTGTGTAACACCAGTCACATGGTGGTAGTGTTCATGCCAAGGTTAATGTAGGTCTTGGAGGTGGTGTGTATGGGTTGATCCAGCAGAGCGGAGGTTATGACTCATGGATGTGTCGGTACATGAGTGGCTATCCCAGTTAAGTGTGGGGTAGTGTCAGTCACACATCAGTAGTAGCTGTCTGAGGCCCACTGTCCAATATACCAACAAAGAAGGTATGTTAACCGTGGGGTATGATGTTGACTCTGTAGCTTGTAACAATGTGTATAGCGGACCCGGACACAGTTAGTTGCACGTGGAGCACCTCTGATGCTTGTGCTAAGTAACTTGCCAGGATGTGTGCAAAACATAGTGGGATATGGGAACCCCTCAGCTGTGGGTGTGCCGGTCCAGGTATGTGCCTGAAAGGTAAGGTCTGTCTATAACGTGTCATTGCAGGTGTGCTCTGCAGAGCCTAGAGGCAGGTCCCAGTCACTGCAGAGATGTTTGAGTGGTGCATTATAAGGTGTGCCTTGCCTGCGTGCGTCACAGTGGAAGATGCAAACATTGTGTCACATGACCCCATGTCGTGCCTGCCAGTTCCCGTCCTGTCGGTGACAGTTATTGGAAACTGTGCAAGACAGGCAGTATAGAAGCAGCAAGAGCCTTACATGTGAGCTGTACTCCCAGGGCTGACAGGTGCAAGTCATCTGTGCCACAGCATTGTGTTTGACCAGGTCAGTCAAAGTGGACAAATACCAGATGCCTGTGGAATGACAGTAGGAGCATAGGCAACTGTTGAAGTGACACAGTCGGTCATTGTACAGTGGTATCGTGTCCGGACGAATGCAAAATGCTCCCCAGGGCTTGGTTCACACCCTCAGGGCTATAAGACTGGTGAGCTACTGCATGTCCCTGCACATGTAGTCTGTGAAGTGGCATCACAGGGCAGTCACACTAACATGGAGAATGACAGTCACATTGTACCTGGTGAGGTGTGGCATGGGTGCATAAGTTATGTTGCAGAAGCAGTTACCAGACAGCAAGATGTAAGCAACTATCGCCTTGTGTAGCCTGCTGTGTGGAACTGCAGTGTGACTCCCTACAGAGTCACCTATGACTGATGTGTTGTGAATGTTATAACTCCCTATTGGCTGTATGTGATGGGCACATATGATTCTGTGGGCTATAAGCTGGTGATGTTGTCTTCCATGATGGGGGCTACCTCTGGTGCCTACACTGAGTATGGAGACGTACTGCACAAGTTGTCCTCGTAGGTGTGGCCAGTGGTGTAGATCATGTGAGACGATGTCATGGGTGGGGTGTGTTGCGAATGTTACACATCCCCAAATGACTGTCAGGTGCAGTCACGGTTGGTGACAGCATTACCCCCAGCCATAGCTGTCAACCTCCTGTCCCCAAAATGAGGAACATTAGCCCTCATACTGTGTGACAAATGGGCAAAACGTGGAACACTTACAACTGGCTTACTAACAGCTTCAACTAGGAAGGGCATATGATGGCTAAAATAGGCTGGTTTTACGTATAAAAAAGATATTCTAATGAATTAATATGATTCCCATCTATTTAGCCATGGCTAGCAGGTAAACAATTTCCAACAATGAATGTGTGACAGACCCTTTCAATGTGGAACCTTGAGGAACATGCACCTTTTAGAACCCCAAATGAGGTACGTTCCTCATAATGAGGTACACTTGAGAGCTATGCCCCCAGCACGGCTGCAGAATTGCATCCCCCACAGGCTGTAGTGTCGTATGTTGGGAGGTAAGCATTGAATGTGTACATGAGACAATTGCTCTATTGCCACATGTATGACATATCCCTCATATAGACAGGCAGTAGCACTGGTACGTGACAGTTGGACATGCCTGTATATACAATCATGTCCCACAGGATATGTGCGTTACGTGTGTACAACAGCTGTTGTACCATAAGCAAGCTGGGAAGTGTAGGACAGCCAGTGTACCTGTGGGAAATGGTGTGGAATGAGTGCTATAGTAATCAGTAGCTCATGACATGCTCACAAGTTCTGAACAAGTGCCTAGCATGACCATACAATACAAATAGGGTGTTGGATAATATCAACCCACAAGTGGTGATGGCAGTCATTTTGGGTGGCACTGCACTATAACCCTGCTTGGTATGGTGTGCATGTCCATGAATCATTATCACTGTAGATGTTAGCAGTACAGATGTACAAGACAGCACGGATATTTGATTACAAATATCTTTGTATGTCACAGGAGTGTTCCACCAGTGGCATGTTGACAGACTCACAACTACAAAAGGTGCAAGAGTGACATGTGCACATCACAGCAGTGCCAGCTACAGTAGAACAGGGTTAATGTGTTGTACCCCACCCTCATTGTAGCCCATACCACACAAACAAATGTTAGGCATTTGTGTATGTAAGGCTGTGAATGGCCATGACATATCAGTATAGCTGTGTCAGTGTTGTGAACAACATACAGAATGGGCTGTGTGGGTGAGGTGTGTGACATATGTGCACAGTCTGATGGATGATACCAGCATTGTCACTGCTAGGTGAACATCCCTGTACCCATAAACTACTACCTAGGCTGTGGTCAACATTATGGACACTGTGTAAGGGATGGTGCTGTGCAGTGCACCCCCCTGACTTGATGACATCTCCAGGCCCCTTAGGTAGTCATATGAGGTACCCATGTCATGTCAGGGTGCCATCCATGAGCACGGAGATCACTGGACAGGCATATACAGCACTGTGGTGACCAATATTGGATCATATACCACCTTTAAGGGGTAATGGTTATGCATGGATGTGCGATATCAAGCCTTCACAATCCTCACCTCCACTATGCAGCATGCTATCTACCTTGCAGAAAAACATTTGCTACACCATGATGATGGACATGCTAGATGTCCATATCCTGATCTATAAGACATATGTCATGGACAGCCACCATCCTAATACTAGGATCGCCACTGGCTGGACAGATCCCTGTGCCATATATGTGACATACTCCTGCCATACCATGCAACCCTGTCCATCAAAGTTGCAGATGTCATCCCAGTCATACATGGTGTGATGGCCGCATGGTAAATGTACTATCAACTGACTGGATCAGTAATGTGGCACTGATGCACCTTGCGGTGGCATAATGGCTGTCTGTTACAGCTTGGAAACTGTGCCCGCACATGCTATGGGTGATAACCATCCCTGCGAATGTCGTCTGACTAGCCATTGTCCCATGTCTATCACATGTGCAATACAGGCGATCCGTGGCAGGATGTTGAACAGTTGTACAGTGCTGTGTAGATGTATATGGCAAAACACATGCATGTACAGGTGTCCATGCATATGTGTGCATTGTCACTGCTCTAGTCCATTACGGCTGTGTCTGTGTTGATATGTGACATATACACAGCATCCAGGTCAACAGCATTACCGTGGACACATCCAGGCATGTGCAGATAGGTAAGAACACAAGTGCAGGCAAATAGACATCCCCACAGCAAGACAGCATTTACATGGAGTATGAACACTGTAATGAGGTGACACACATATATGGTGATGATATCCAATGCATAATGGGTGTGACATGTGTGTGACACAAACACATCAGTCGTGTCAGTGACATGATGCTTTGCAAAGATAACTGTGCAGATGTAGTAGATGTCATAGAAATGTATGTGCAGCAGTATTTATGTACATCTCTGAAACTGTAACCTGTCACCATCATTATGTCTTACAGATAATGCCCTGTACACGCCTCCCAGCATACAGCCACCAGGAGGATGATGTCCTCATCCCACAGCTCCATGACAACTATGACTTGTCGTTCAGCCATGTGCCACAGCATGCCCAGCAGTGGGATGACCTGTGGCAGGATCTACGCAGGAGGGTGAATGATGTGGGTGGCCATAACCGCACCTACCAGCAGGTGCGCAGACACTGCACAGACTTGATACGACATGCAAAACAGCTTGCCACTGCAATCGCCAGGGAAAAAGGTGGAACAGGTGGTGGGCCACCAACCCAGCCCCCACTCACACACCGAGGAGCTACTGGCCAGTCTGGGGACACCCAGGGAACAGCATCCAGAAACACTAGCTGCCATCGTGGAGGTGGGTGTCTCCCAACCAATGAGCCTGGAGTTGCCTGGTAAGTCAGTACTGCACATATGGCTATTATATCCCATGTAGTTGCATGTGTCACTGTACATTATGTAAAGTAACAACATATTCAAGGTATGTGGACACACATGCTGCATACTACAGTATGCTACGTTGTGTATGCACACATGTGCATACTATATGCTATTACACAGGTGAATCTGTTCACATGCACAGTGCAACCTGTGGCTGTCATACAGTCATGGATAATGTTCATACTGGTGTGTCACCCCTATACAAGTACCTCTGGCATGCCACACAGACATGAGTCCGTTGCAGGTGAGACTGTCATCAGTATCAGGCATGTTAAAGTGTAGATCTATTTGCCATGTGGCCAGTTAACACTTGCACACCTGATCTTTGTTCCAGTCATGATATGCAGGTCGCATCACCCATCATTCACACAGGCCACCCATGTGCAATATATACAAACGAAATGATACACCGACTTGAAACCACAGTACTTGTCATTGCAACATGTGTGGTCAGCTGTGCATACAACAGTGGAGATGTTCTACAATGGAGGCATATGTAGTATGCATTGGAACAACATGTGTGGTACGCACACAGTACCACACAGTGAGCTGTGATATGGGCAGCCCACAGGTGTCACCATTGTGTCATATGCCCCTGCATTGGGTGCATACATTGTGATGCGCCACCTGACATGTCCCAGACATGTAGTGTTCTGTCTGCAATATTGTCACACTATCGCATGACCCATACCCCACATACCAAACATACAACCCGTTGTCTGCATAGCCATGTGGATTGTGACATATCTGACATCTATGGGTGTATGTCATATGGGACAACACAGACATGTGAGATAGATGGCCATCACACACAAATGGCCAACATATGTGCACACATGGCCATGGGGGATGGCCAGAGACAAGTAGCCACACAGTACATGGGATGTGTATACACCCTGTTGCACATTGTCCACACATGGTCCAATTATAGCCTTAGTTGACCAATTATACAGTTGATGTGGTACACTGGACAATCTAAAAGCCTGTGCACAGCTACTGGAGGTGTCACTGAAGTCTGCCATATACGATCTGTTGAACATCATGACTGTGTTGCAGTTATGGCTATGCAATGTGTACATATTATGCATTCTACAGCAACATAGATGCCTCATGATGCCATGCAATGGCACAGTGTCTGTACTTCACACTGTATAGCAATGTAGACGGCTCACACTACCCTCCCATGCTCATGCACATTTGCTAAACATGCATTCTATCTGTAGGGTATACACACAACACTGCAATGTGAAGCCCATTATGATGCTGCACATGTGTCAGGACACCATTGTGTCAGATATGTATGCATGTTAATGCACATGTCAGCAGATTACATGTCAAGGTCACGTCAGCCATGTGTACTGTTATCCTGTTCTGGGCCACATGGTGTATCAAGGGGATGCATGCATACTACCATGATTGTGTAAACTGCATGGCTACTGATATGACACCTGCTTGCTGTAGTGTGCACCCCAGGGAGGTATGCTTACTAACACTATTAATGTCTGAGCTGCATGCCCTCTGCTGTATCGCAGACATGCTGCATGCCATCTGACAAATCACATGCATGGTGTGTCTGTGTGTGTCTGTGTTTGTGTGTGTGTGTGTGTGTGTGTGTGTGTGTGTCTGTGTTTGTGTGTGTGTCTGTGTGTGTGTGTGTGTGTCTGTGTTTGTGTGTGTCTGTGTGTGTGTGTGTGTGTGTGTGTGTGTGTGTGTGTGTGTGTGTGTGTGTGTGTGTGTGTGTGTGTGTGTGTGTGTGTGTGTGTGTGTGTGTGTGTGTGTGTGTGTGTGTGTGTCTGTGTCTGTTTCTATTGTACTTTACAGTATTTCTTTGCATTCACAGGTGATGTAGGTGCATTACCCTCCTGCGGTCTATCTGATGATAGTGTCCCCACAGATACTAGTGGTGATGACTATATGCATGAGGTACAGGCAGGGTTGTCAGGGGCTGAATCTGTGCCAATGGTTACCATCCCAGCTATGTCCCCCTCTTCCCCGCACACAGTTCTGCTGCCAACACATACCGCATCACCAGTGGCCATAGAGGAAGGACAGTCAGCATCTGTTAGCGTGGAACAGGAAAGTGTGGTGGCTACAGAAGGTGTGTCTACACACCATGGTGTCAGTGTAATAACTGCAGATGTGCCACACAGGCATGTGGCCGGTGCTGCTCGTATGAGGACCTCTGGCAGACATGCACCTGCAGGACAGAGCGCAGCAGCTGGTATCACCAGACGCATGTTCCAAACTGTAATGACGGCACAGGCACGTGCTGAACGGCAGAACAGAGAAGGGCAGAGGCTGCAGAGGGCTGCTATCCATACCCTAAATGACAACATCCAGGCATTGGCAAATGCTCAACAGCAGATTGCTGATGTTCTGGATAGGAGATTAGGTGAAATGGTCGGAATCCTTGACCGAGGCATGGCAATCCGCGAGCGGGAGCTGTCTGTGCTGGAACATCTGGTAGGAGTGAGGCATAGGCCACGTGGACGTAGGCCAGAAACACCACCTAGTGTAGGTCGACATGAGCATGCCACCTCACATGCCTGCTCCCATAATGCCAGTAGCAGTAGCAGTGCAGCTGGTGCTGCGCTGTCAACACCAGGACACAGCAGGCCACATGGACGTGGCCCTGGACGGTCTCAGCGGGGACACGGTTCCAGTGGACATGTGTCGTCGGGCAGTAGCCACTCTGTACCTCCACCTGGTAGTGCCCGTGCAACCCCAGGCAGGCACAGGTCACGTGGCCATGGACGAACACAGTGAGCTGTACAACCTGCTCTGTACAATCTGGAGCTGTCAATTATACCCCGTGTAGGCCTCACAAATGGCAGAACTGTGTACACACATACACGCACACAGCAAACACAACTGTAGGGCTCCACAACATCCACATGCATTCTGAACAGACATGTCCAAAAAACTCACCAGCCCTTACACACACACACACATGATGTTATCCATTGGTGCAGCCTATGCCCCTGGCAAACATATCATCCTGTGCATATGATGAAGCTTGTGCCGCATCCCTGTCATCCACACCATCAGTGCAGGGTTATGCACAAATATTCTGATGCACAGGGTGAACAGAATAGTGAGAGGTGTATGTAATATTACCTGTGTATGCATAGTGAGGGATGTGTATGTTGCAGTGGTTGTGTGTGAATACTGAGAGATGTGTATGTGACATAGGTTGTGTACTGTCGACATGCACCGGTCATACCATGTAGTGCAGGTGCAGCATGCATTGTGATGTGTTCACGGTATGTGTCTCAGTTACATCTGTAGCACCATGTTGGTTGTGATACCCTGGTTCCCTCCTATGGTGTACTTGCATGTGCCTACATGTAGCAGTGTTTGCAGTCCCCCACGTGTAACTCTGGATTACTCACAGACACGTCTGGCAATATCAGCATGCTACATGTACCCTCAACCTGACTGTTGGAAACACCAACATGACACAGATGTCCGCACATATACTGCACCTGACGCATGTGGTCAGTGCCACAGGCTACACTGGACAGAGACGTGACATACATAGCAGGACACGTTACAGGTATGGTGACATGGTGCAGGGGTTGTACACAGCAGTCTGGCCAATGATGATGTGAGGTGTCACTTGGTAGCTGGATGCCACACTGTGCAGCAGTAGGACCCTGTAACAGTATGGGAACATGGCCACATTCATGGGGTGTACAACACTATAATGCACACCCCATAGTGTGCAGGTGGGGACCTTGCCTATTTGGTCATCACCCTCACAGTACTATGCACCCACACGTGTCACAGAGAAGGAACATGCACAGGTAGCCAGTATGGCTGGGACCTATGGCATCAACAGGGTAGTGCACTGCATCACCATTACGGGTTAGTCACCACGTGGGGTTAGTGATCATTTCTCACCATATATTAGCATACACCCTCACACCAAGCACCAGACATACATACAGACACACACACACTGTGGTGACCACACATGTGTATACGGACAGCCGACATGTGTGATGCACCACACCGGCCGACGTCATGCTTCCCACACTGACGTATGTACAGATCTCTACAACGGTGTACAGGGATGTGTAACAACTGGGACATATTCCCCACGATATGTGGCATCTCTGGTCACACATTCGGACACACATGGCAGTGCTGGGAATGATACACCTGCCATATGATGACACGTTTGATAAACATGCAGCGGTATTGATTGCATTATGTGTACCAATGGTATATCTGGCAAATGTGCTGCAATATGCATACGGGAGTTTGTAGGTGTTACAGGTTCCATGTGACATATAGTTGGTAACACCTGACCACTGTGTATGCATTATGTCAGCACCGTGACGTAACAGCAACATAGCGTACTGTTTGCACATGGCATGATAGGATGGTGTGTGACACAACTGTGAGCCACCCCCTGCACACATACATCTACACAGATGGTTCACCATGTTATGTACACACATCCCTCCATACGTGCTGTTTGTATGTCACCGTATACAGGTGTCAATGATGGGTCTGCATTGCGACTGCATGTCGTACTTAGGTGCAACTATGTTACGGACATCCGCCACTGCACATGCATGGTTGCTGCATGTACTGTACAGATGTCACATGTGTCTCCTGTTGCCATGTTTGTATGCAGTGCTATTGTTGGACATGTGTGTTGACATACATAACACATGGACTGTGGTATGATATCATGGGTGTCACAGGCGACCAGTACAAGGGTATGTGTCCCGGTCAACATTGCTACCCCCTGTAGTGTGAGCATTCAACAGACATGGACCCACCTTCCATTTGCATGTGCAGCATTGATCAGGCCACTGTTATGCACGAGGAACATCAAAGGCTATGTATGTATGTGTTGCGTGTGCAGTCCATGCACACATCCACACAATCACATGTATGACATATCCAGATGTGTGTTCATTGGTGTACAGCAACAGTCAGGTGTCACAGCTGTGTAAAGGCCATGGTATGTCTTGAGCCAACCTGTTCATGTATACTGGTATCATTGCAAAGCATAACACCTGTTGGATCCCTGTTGGTACATGTGCACTCTGCACAGCTGGTGTACACCTCTTTATAGCCCAGTGGTCATGTGTCACATGGTGTTGTGGTACTGTAAGGCTGTGTAGTGCTGCACCGATGACATGGTGCTGACTTGACAGCTACAGTGTACACTGCAGTGTGTACGTGTGTGACCTGCACCTGTGACAGCTGTGATGGCAGCTGCGTGTGTACAGGTCACTGCATGTGTGACCGCCCTGTGCATGAGGACAGTTATACCTTACTGTGCCCTTCTGTACTGTGCCCTTCTGTGTGTACACTCCATCTACATGCACGACAGGCCTTTGCAACAGCTAAGTGTGTGAGCATGCCCAGTATGCTGTTGTGTAGTTGGACACACAGTACAGTCCATGTATGCAGTTGTGTAGATGGATACACGGTACATTCCAATCTGAGACCTTCCATGTTTACACTCCATCTGCATGCAAGGCGGCGCCTTGCAACAGCTAAGTGTGTGAGCATGCCCAGTATGCTGTTGTGTAGATGGACACACAGTACAGTCCATGTACGCAGTTGTGTAGATGGACACATGGTACAGTCCAAACTGAGACCTTCCGTGTTTACACTCCATCTGCATGCAAGATGGCCCTTTGCAACAGCTAAGTGTGTGAGCATGCCCAGTATGCTGTTGTGTAGATGGACACACAGTACAGTCCATGTACACAGTTGTGTAGATGGACACACGGTACAGTCCAAACTGAGACCTTCCATGTTTACACTCCATCTGCATGCAAGATGGCCCTTTGCAACAGCTAAGTGTGTGAGCATGCCCAGTACGCCATTGTGTAGATCGACACACAGTACAGTCCGAACTGACGTATATTACCAGGTGTGCGGCCATGGCCAGTGACACCTTGTGTCAGTGATGTCCCTCTGTGCATGGGCATGGCCATTGACATCCTATATTGCCATGGTGGTCATCCAGGCAATGGATGTCTGTCTTCAACGTCAGGATGGATGCCTACCGAGTACACACTGGGTGACTATCTGGAAGGGTGTACTGTCTGTGGTGCGTACTGTGTCTATGTATTGTTGTTATAGTGCTCCATACATGTATAGTTGCCCCGAGTACACCACTGCCGTGCGGTTGTATACGTCTACCGTGGGACAGTACTATGATTGTGCACTCTCTATATAATCCCTGCCGGCGTCCTGGCATTTGTGGATGTTGACACGCACCTAGAAGAATGCCTGTGGGACTGCTGTGTTTAGTAATCTCGGTAGCACGTTCTGTAAATGCATCATGCTGTAGTGTGATAAGGTAGTTAGGTGTAAGTTCGATTCCCAGCCCTGCCAAGTCTGTGTGTGTGTGTGTGTGTGTGTGTGTGTGTGTGTGTGTGTGTGTGTGTGTGTGTGTATGTGTGTGTCTGTATGCTCCTGTCCACCTGGGGACTCAGGTTATGCTTTTAGATGCTTCGCACCACAGATATATCCTGCTGACGTCTTTGCCTTTGCGGATGTTGACACGCACCTGGAAGAATGCCTGTGTGTCTGCTGTGTTTAGTAATCTCGGTAGCATGTTCTGTAAATGCGTCATGCTGTATTGTGATAGGGTAGTTAGGTGTAAGTTCGATTCCCAGCCCTGCCAAGTGTGTGTGTGTGTGTGTGTGTGTGTGTGTGTGTGTGTGTGTGTGTGTGTGTGTGTGCATGCTCCCGTCCACCTGGGGACTCAGGTTATGCTTTTAGACGCTTCACACCACAGATATATCCTGCTGACGTCTTGGCCTTTGCGGATGCTGACACGCACCTAGAAGAATGCCTGTGTGTCTGCTGTGTTTAGTAATCTTGGTAGCGCGTTCTGTAAATGTGTCATGCTGTAGTGTAATAGGGTAATTATGTGTAAGTTCGATTCCCAGCCCTGTCAAGTGTGTATGTGTTTCCAGCTGCATGACAACAGTACATTGCTTTTACAGTATTCACTCACCATAACATCTGTGCGGCGTCTTTGCCTTTGATGCCGCTGTCTACAGGCTAGACGTATGCCTGAGTGATTTCCATGATCTACTACTCACGGTTGCACGTTCTGTCACTGCGTAATGCTGTTGTGTGGTACAGTGGTTACATTTGTGTTCTGCTCACAACCCTGCCACATGTGTGTGTGTGTCTGTGTGTGTATGTCTGCATCTCTCTCTCTCTCTCTATAGATATATATATATATATATATATATATATATATATATATATATATATATATATATATATATATATATTTTCTGCCCATAACTCTGCTCTTGCATGGACAGCTGACTGTTTCATGTATCGCATATTTGCATAGCTTTCACATACCAATGGGGTATGTTGCAAATCCCAACATTGTCCATGCAACGTCCGTGTTACGGGCGGTGTTACACGCCCTTACAGGCGTTTGCTGTATAGCTTGGCAGACATCTATCCTTGCTGTACTCTCACTCTGTCCGTACACACCGGAGGCTTCATGTATCATGGCCTAGTTTTGCTGTGTGTATGTCTATCTGTACTGTGTGCATGGCTGTGGGTATGTCCCACTATCATCATTTGTAAAGGTGACAGCCTTATAGGTACTTCATGTAGACTGCTGTGTCATTTGACATGTCAGCACATACCTGCGGACAATACTGAATGTCCTACTGCAGCGCTTTTCATACCTTCTGCGTTATCTTGCAGTCGATAATGCTGTTTCCTCACACATGTATCTGTTTCTGATCATACCACTCCACCTCCTAGAGCAAATATCTGGACAAAGCCTTAACTAATAGTGGGACACATAGGGGCAGTATTGACATGTTGCTCTTACAAACGTAGATAGTTGACACAATAATAGGTTTTGCATTAGTATGACTTTTCTGACAGATTTGGTGTCTTAAACTCACATGTTTGTCATTATTTCATGACTTCAGTTATCAGGAATTTGCCAGAATGGTACTGATGTTACGTGGAACACACCAAACATATGAGGCAGAACTCTGCACATTCTGTGTAAATCTGTACAGTTGCAGAGTATGTGTCTGATATAAGATATCAACTTTCTGACACCAATACACACACTGTATGGTGGCATCACAGGCCACATGCCATTACATTTATATTGCAGGACACACCCACCCAGAGGGTTGTATTCCTCACACAGGCCAACAGCTATCATGTACCGTATGTGTACGCCGGTATTTGCACTTTCCGTCAGTGGCAGAACTCACGTACGAGTATGGGGGACTAGACATTGTAACGGTGACACTGCATGACACCCTGAGGGACACATTTCTTTTGAGTCTATTAACCTTCCACATTGACTTTCACAGGGCATACGTTGTCATTCACATTTGTCGGAGTACATGCGTATGACTTGTACATGTTTTGTCATTTGTCCTGATGCCTTTCTTCTCACCTGTCTACCTAGTATCACTAGTTCTGTACATGTATTTTGGACAGGTTACCTTCATACCCCTAACCTGTACACATTATGGATAAACGCCCTGACGTTTGACCTTTGCTCTTGTTACATTTGTCATAGTAATGTGCCTTTCTGGTAAATTACTGGCAAGGCATTACGAACTGTGCGGTTAGATAATAGTGACTGACATTTCTATACCATGATTAGTAACACTCATAACATTCATATTCCTGGCTATGCCAGTATTCTATCAACGTTCTGACTTTGTCTGGGGTATATCCCTATTTGTATTTCATGTGCTATGCCTTAGTGCAGCTGTCTTATTCTGACAGTTTGCCAGTTATGGTTACCATCTTGGTCGTACGCATGTCCATCCATGATAATCGCCTACATGACACTGATATAGGGCCCTACATATTCCCACAATGGTTTACGCAATATCCAGTGGATGGTTTGCCCCATTATTGAGAATATAGGCGTGTGCTATACCCACATCACTCCCACGGGGCGGGCCTACTAAATCTCTGCCAAACAACACCTAGGCCCATTTCTGCATACCCATGATTCCCATACCTGACACTCCTCCACAGTACCCATTACAAATTTTTAATGTGGGCGGTACTGAAGTGTGGAGACACTTATATCCACTCCCCACTCTCCGGATATCAGTTCGTACGTCATACATTCTATCGACACATGTGCCATTACCCTTGCACCTGCTACTGTTGCATGTACAGCTATATCGTATTTGCTGAGGTCACTTATTTTGCGTCAATGTCGGTTGACACTATGTATGTATCAATTTTTGGGGTCCTGCAATGGACACTTATATGCATGTTTAAAGTGTAGAACTTGCTGGACTGTCACTTTCTGGCCAATGGTTTGGAAGGCAGCGGTTTATTCACCTTTCGTGCATGTCTGTTTGTCTACCCATATTAGCTATGCCGTGGCCTATTTATGTACATATGTCATATCTTCGGGACATATGTTTGTTGTGTATACATATATACATGTACAGTCCTCATTTCATAATTTGCTTTGGTTTACGTCTGTGGATTATGTGCATACACATATATCTATATCCATACCATACCTTTCCACTGTACAGATTGTCGCAGAGTGTACAGCTGGTTGCCTCTTTATCTTCGCTGTGTTTTTCATAAACTTGTGTCTATCTGGCAATGTAGTGGCATTTCATTTAAGACTTATGTTGGGAAATACTGGCAAGCAGTTCAGGTTACGACTGCATACCCTTCAGAGAATCCATGCTACTGACACACCCGTTATTCTATCCACTTTCTATGTTTGTTCTGGCACATATCTGGGGTTTGTCCCTATTTGTACCGGTAGTTTGCATGCCTTTGTCCGGTTTCATACTTTACAGGGTTAACAGTTTTGAGCCATGTATATCTAACGTGGGGGAAACAGCATTCATTTACTATGCTGTGAGCGGATCACACATGCACAGGCGCACTTGCATTTACATGTTGTGGGTTACATCTGTTTAATAAATGTGTGCTTGTGCGGCCTTTCATACATCTGACCATAACACTTACTCATCTGTAGTCCGGTTTATGGACTGGTGTGAAACGCACGGTTCACCTTTACGTATTTAACTGTGTGTACAGCACGAACGCATTCATTACACTTTACAGGGATATCTGCAGTAGTCATAGGTCAACCGGGACTGCATTCAAGTTGGACGGATGCCGGAAACAGTATTCTGTTGCTGTTCCGCCTCATTGATATGCATACCCATAGTACTTAGCTACATCAACATACGCCTCACCGCTTCACTTACAACTCAGGCATCCATTCCCCTGCTGTGGGAAATGGGGTACTACATATTACACATTCTGTATTGCCTACTGCTGTGGACCCCAGCTGCATTGTTAATCACTCCGAGGATATGCAGAACACCAGGGCATATAGTCGTATCACATACACGTTTCTGATTGTCATGGTGTTCATGTAGTGATCTGGGTATGGGCTTGTCCGCCTGGTGAACAGAACTTCCCTGGCCGAGTTCAAATGTCAGATGAAGCATGTGGACAGGGAGCATCTCCCTATTATGAACATTTTACCTGTATTTATAGACACATGTTTGGGCACCTATCAGGAGCTTATTCTGTTGGCTGTGCATATTATGGGTGGGGTTGTTACGGTCCATGCTCCACGGTGAGGGGGGGGGGTTCCCATTCACATTTGACTATTACCTGTATTCATTCATACGGGAATTATTTTCTGGGACATGTTGTGACTACAGGTATGCAGTTGTACATTACACAAATGTCATGGCTTGTTACTGTACATATGTACGGACCATTCCTCTTGACCTCTTTGAGCAACAAATCTGCGCAAACCCTACATGATGGGGAGAGTAAGAGGGACACATTTTAACTAGTTTCCTTACAAGCTTATAACGTTGATAGAATACTAGGTTTTGCATTGTCATGACTCTTCTGCGGGATGTGGAGTGCTATACTTAATGCTCATTATTTCGTGATGTCAATCCACACCTATTTACCAGACAGACGCAGGTTGTCGGAGGCACACTTCACTATGAGCCAACACTCAGGTCATTCTGCGAATATCTGTTGACTCCCAACAAATCTGCGCAAACCCTACATGATGGGGAGAGTAAGAGGGACACATTTTAACTAGTTTCCTTACAAGCTTATAACGTTGATAGAATACTAGGTTTTGCATTGTCATGACTCTTCTGCGGGATGTAGAGTGCTATACTTAATGCTCATTATTTCGTGATGTCAATCCACACCTATTTACCAGACAGACGCAGGTTGTCGGAGGCACACTTCACTATGAGCCAACACTCAGGTCATTCTGCGAATATCTGGACAGTTGAGTGATATGGTACGAACCTCTGTAATACGCTGTTGTGTTCTGGCACAGCAGTAGCTCGGCATTAGGGATAGATGTCGGGACGTACTGGCAGACAGTTGAGTTTCAGACTTCATACTCCGGACATTAATGCCATTGTGCAAACTGTCATTCTATGATATATCTGTGTTTATCCATCCACATGAATATATTCCTGCTTGCACCTGTTATACATTCTACGGATCTCACTCCTCTGAGCTCTCCATACTCCTGCTCCTCTCTACCCTTCAGCTTACCAGACTTAGCTGACACTCACTTGACTCCCAGTATGTCATTGTTGTACATTTCTGTATTACCAGTACAAACTCTGGATTTGCACTGTCTTATTATGCACATGTTATGCATGTGTATTTCCTGACTGTATGCCTTTTGCTCTTGTATTTTACCTTTAACATTATGTAGCCTTTATTTCCTTGTATTGCTTGTGGGGCTTTTCTACCTGGGCCTCCGCTGTTACTGGGCACTTCTTCACCCAGTGGACTTCCCGGGTACTCAGACTGCACATACATGAATAACTTCTAACAGCTATCTTTGCATATTGTACCTGCTGTTGTACCTTTGTCTCACTTGTGGTCACGGCTCTGTCCAGATATCTAACTCACACGGGTTGTCTGGTATGGTTGGTCACGCCGGCACACACTAGGTATCCCTCGCACTTCATCAGGGTTCTCCTGTTAATGTCGGGTGTCTTCCTCACCCTTCTGCCATTTGCCACTATGCGAGTGTGCGATATATTCTCCCGCATATTTGAGTGGGGACACGTGCATCACGGGAAGGTGTTTTATCCTGGGTACTGGGTTATGTATGACCACTCAGGTCTGGACAGTGTCTTGGACCTGTACTTCACGTTCTGACTTGTGTCCAGATATGTACAGGATTGGACATCTTGTCATCATACCCGTTCTACTATTTACACAGGTTACTTATCCCGTAAGGGATATTCCAGAAATTGGACCATTCCACACAGAAACGATATTGAAATGCATTTTGGCTTTATGAAAATGTGCAGGGGGTTTAACATGCAGGGAATACATGGTTTTCTATCCTGACACTGCCTAGGGTGACAATACCTACTACATATGCGTAGGGGTCGGTATGTGTAGCTGTGTCTGCAACGGACCACTGGGCCACGTACGGGTGGATTTGGTGAACGTTCTGTTACGGGGCTGGGTTGTGTGATGTGGAGGGTATGCTGGGTAGCCCATTATGCAGCCAGGTGTGTTGCATTTGTTATGGCCAGTTCCATCAGGACCAATCTGTGGGTATGTGACGGTGACATATCTATACATTTTGATCGCACATTTACATGATACATATGTTTGTGGGTTTGTGTTCTACACTATGGCCTGTCTGCTCATCTTGCAGCTGTTTCTCCATGTGTTTGTGTTTATGTCCACTTCACCCGCTGCCCCCTCCTATACCTCCGGTTCACCTTTTCTGCATATGACACAATGTTGTCTTTGCGGGTTTTATCATTACCCATCCACCCCTCACATGCAAATTACTCACATCCGATAGCTCACTACTTTTGTTGTTGGGCCATGACACAGCCAGAGTAGCACATTGACTGCCCTACAGGTGTCGGGTACCTTTATGGTTGTGTGGACTACCCTGCCATGTTTGCTTCCCACGTGCTATACCTCACACACATAGGTACACGCCCATACTTCACTTTCGTTACTTAGTTGGTATACCCGGGTACTACCCATTCGGCTGTCTCACATACTAGTTTGGCTTCTACCAATGACTCTCGGGATTTGCACACTTGTTGTACTCATTGTGGGGATGGCACCTTTTCCGGTGTCCATGCTATTCCTTCCACATATCCGACTGTTGTGGACAATGCCTCCCCACAGTCTACGGTACTGTTTCCACCTTTTCAATTGGCCGCAATGTAACATTTGCGGTGGACACATCACATTTTCCACGCTGACATATACCCACGGTCAGTTCGGCAGATAGAACTTACAACTCTTGCCTATATCTAAGCTTTAGTCTTGTAGCATTTCAGTGGCTTATTCTTTTTCTTATGACATTTATGTAATATACGTGTGGAGAACAACTGTTTAATGCCACTGTTACATGACATCTGAGGGATAATTATGTCCTATAATCTCTGCACATTTGTCATGTTTACATGCTTGTGTCAGGACACATCTAGCCGCAGCGGTACTGTTGCTCGCAAAGTGGGACAGGTGGTATTCTTAGTCGATGGTACGGGTCATACTGTTCCTTTCGGCCTGCATGTGTCCTTATTGTTGTAGCTGTTTCTATGCTCCTGATTTGTTTACATGTGTATTCTATTCCCTATCACATTTGTTATGTGGGATACAGACATACCTTTTGTATGTGACTATTACATTCCTTGTGGGATATGATTCGGACATGACAGTCACTACATATATCTACTTTTCTCCTTGTGTATTTTGTTATGGACACATCTGCACAGCTATGTACCCTCCCTCACATTATGGGTCAGCTGGTGACCCTCTCCATTGGGCTGGACGTACCTCCTGGTGGCGCCCTAGCATGTGATATGTTTCACTTCCACATGGTATAGCTATAAACACTACGTTGGACCATGGGCACGCGGTTTTTCTGTCATTTGTTCAAGGGTAGGGACCTGTTATTCCCTATCATGTATTTGGGTTTGCTTCTTCATTTTCTGTTCGCAGGGACTATCTTGCATGCTTTGTATACGTTTCAGTCTCCACAGACACTGATAGGTGCGAGTATTACTGCAGGCAGACTATACTATTCAGCAGTTTAGGTTGCTCATCGACAACCGACATTGACACACCTCCCTCCGCAACTTCGGTACGCCCCATGCACTCGTGCACGTTTCCTATGCACGTGGCTGTGGCAGCTGCACGCCTTCATTAATATGCATATGGCGCTACTACTCCATATATATGCCACACGGCCGGCGCAAGCCTTACACCGGCCTTGCGCTGAGCTTCATGAATCCGGGGGAATGTCTGCTTGGAATCTATCTTTATCAGTTTTTTTTTCTTTTTTTGGGGGGGTGTATAACTACTAATGTAGATTAATTGCTGCTGGTAATTGTAGACTAGTTGCACCATGCACTCCTCATTACAGGACTGTTATATGGAATAACCAGTTAAATATGTAATTAACCAAAATGAAGGAAAAGTTGTAAAATTACTTTAAACCAAAATCAGAATTCTAGGTGTGCTTGCACACATTTTATTTCAGAAAACATTGTTTTCTTTTGGAATGCAAGCAGGATACTTCCTGAAGATCCATTATCCAGTTTGATTAGATGCGGATGGTAGTAAAACGTATTATTTTTGTCTTTTTTTTTCCTTCTTTATCATTGTTTAATAATCATTGTATATGCATTAAATATAGTCTGTTTTGAAATGTGCGCTCCTCTGTTCCCCATGTTGTGATACTGTACTAAAGGCTATAAAACGTTCCTGTATTCTCCATGTGGTGATGCTGTACTAAAGGCTATAACACGTCCCTGTATTCACCATGTTGTGATACAGTACTAAAGGCTATAACATGTTCTTCTATCCCCCATGATGTGATACTGTACTAAAGGCTATAACAAGTTCCTGCATTGCCCATGTTGTAATACTGTACTAAAGGCTATAACATGCTGTTGTATTCCCCATGTTGTGATGCTGTACTAAAGGGTATAACATGTTGCTGTATTCCCCATGTTGTGATACTGTACTAAAGGTTATAACACGTTCCTGTATTCCCCATGTTGTGATACTGTACTAAAGGTTATAACACGTTCCTGTATTCGCCATGTTGTGATGCTGTACTAAAGGGTATAACATGTTGCTGTATTCCCCATGTTGTGATACTGTACTAAAGGCTATAACACGTTCCTGTATTCCCCATGTTGTGATACTGTACTAAAGGCTATAACACATTCCTGTATTCGCCATGTTGTGATGCTGTACTAAAGGGTATAACACGTTCCTGTATTCCCCATGTTGTGATACTGTACTAAAGGGTATAACACGTTCCTGTATTCCCCATGTTGTGATACTGTACTAAAGGCTATAACACGTTCCTGTATTCCCCATGTTGTGATACTGTACTAAAGGCTATAACACATTCCTGTATTCACCATGTTGTGATGCTGTACTAAAGGGTATAACACGTTCCTGTATTCCCCATGTTGTGATACTGTACTAAAGGCTATAACACGTTCCTGTATTCCCCATGTTGTGATACTGTACTAAAGGCTATAACACATTCCTGTATTCCCCATGTTGTGATGCTGTACTAAAGGGTATAACATGTTGCTGTATTCCCCATGTTGTGATACTGTACTAAAGGCTATAACACGTTCCTGTATTCCCCATGTTGTGATGCTGTAATAAAGGCTATAACATGTTCCTGTATTCCCCCATGTTGTGATACTGTACTAAAGGCTATAACACGTTCCTGTATTCCCCATGTTGTGATACTGTACTAAAGGCTATAACACGTTCCTGTATTCGCCATGTTGTGATATTATACTAAAGGCTATAACATGCTACTGTACTCCCAATGTTGTGATACTGTACTAAAGGCTATAACATGTTCCTGTAGTGCACATGTTATGATACTGTACTAAAGGCTATAAAACGTTCCTGTATTCTCCATGTTGTGATGCTGTACTAAAGGATATAACATGCTCCTATATTCCCCATGTTGTGATACTGTACTAAAGGTTATAACACGTGCCTGTATTCCCCATGTTGTGATACTGTACTAAAGGCTATAACACGTTCCAGTATTCCCCATGTCGTGATGCTGTACTAAAGGCTATAACACATTCCTGTATTCCCCATGTTGTGATACTGTACTAAAGGCTATAACATGCTCCTGTATTCCCCATGTTGTGGTGCTGTACTAAAGGCTATAACATGCTCCAGTATTCCCAATGTTGTGACATTGTACTAAAGTCTATAACATGTTCCTGTATTCCCCATGTTGTGATACTGTACTAAAGGCTGTAACACTTTCCTGTATTCCCCATGTTGTGATACTGTACTAAAGGCTATAACATACTCCTGCATTCTGCATGTTGCGATGCTGTACTAAGGGCTATAACATGTTCCAATATTCCCCATGTTGTGATACTGTACTAAAGGCTATAACATTTTCCTGTAGTCCCCATGTTGTGATACTGTACTAATGGCTATAATACTTTCCTATATTCCCCGTGTTGTGATGCTGTACTAAAGGCTACACGTTCCTGTAATTCCCAAGTTGTGATACTGTACTAAAGGCTATAACATGTTCCTGTATTCCCCATGTTGTGATACTGTACTAAAGGCTATAACATGCTCCTGTATTACCCATGTTGTGAGGCTGTACTAAAAGCTGTAACATGCTCCTGTATTCCCCATGTTGTGATACTGTACTAAAGAGTATAACATGTCCCTGTATTCCCCATGTTGTGATACAGTACTAAAGCCTATAACATGCTCCTGTATATCCCATGTTGTGACACTGTACTAAAGGCTGTATCACATTCCTGTATTCCTCATGTTGTGATACTGTACTAAAGGCTATAACACGTTCCTGTATTCCGCATGTTGTGATACTGTACTAAAAGCTATAACACGTTCCTGTATTCCCCATGTTGGGATGCTCTACTAAAGGCTATAACATAGTCCTTAATTGGCTATAACATGCTCCTGCATTCCCCATGTTGTGATGCTGTACTAAAGGTTATAACATGCTCCCGTAGTCTCCTTGTTGTGATTCTGTACTAAAGGCTATAACACGTTCCTGTATTCCCCATGTTGTGATACTGTACTAAAGGCTATAACACGTTCCTGTATTCGCCATGTTGTGATGCTGTACTTAAGGGTATAACATGTTGCTGTATTCCCCATGTTGTGATACTGTACTAAAGGCTATAACATGTTCCTGTATTCCCCATGTTGTGATACTGTACTAAAGGCTATAACATGTTCCTGTATTCCCCGTGTTGTGGTGCTGTACTAAAGGCTATAACATGTTCCTGTATTCCCCATGTTGTGATGCTGTAATAAAGACTATAACATGCTCCTGTAGTGACCATGTTGTGATATTATACTAAAGGCTATAACATGCTACTGTACTCCCAATGTTGTGATACTGTACTAAAGGCTATAACATGTTCCTGTAGTGCACATGTTATGATACTGTACTAAAGGCTATAAAACGTTCCTGTATTCTCCATGTTGTGATGCTGTACTAAAGGCTATAACATGCTCCTATATTCCCCATGTTGTGATACTGTACTAAAGGTTATAACACGTGCCTGTATTCCCCATGTTGTGATACTGTACTAAAGGCTATAACACGTTCCAGTATTCCCCATGTCGTGATGCTGTACTAAAGGCTATAACACGTTCCTGTATTCCCCATGTTGTGATACTGTACTAAAGGCTATAACATGCTCCAGTATTCCCAATGTTGTGACATTGTACTAAAGTCTATAACATGTTCCTGTATTCCCCAGGTTGTGATACTGTACTAAAGGCTGTAACATACTCCTGCATTCTGCATGTTGTGATGCTGTACTAAGGGCTATAACATGTTCCTGTTTCCCCATGTTGTGATGCTGTACTAAAGGCTATAACATGCTCCTGTATTACCCATGTTGTGAGGCTGCACTAAAAGCTGTAACATGCTCCTGTATTCCCCATGTTGTGATACTGTACTAAAGAGTATAACATGTTCCTGTATTCCCCATGTTGTGATACAGTACTAAAGCCTATAACATGCTCCTGTATATGCCATGTTGTGACACTGTACTAAAGGCTGTATCACATTCCTGTATTCCTCATGTTGTGATACTGTACTAAAGGCTATAACACGTTCCTGTATTCTGCATGTTGTGATACTGTACTAAAAGCTATAACACGTTCCTGTATTCCCCATGTTGGGATGCTCTACTAAAGGCTATAACATAGTCCTTAATTGGCTATAACATGCTCCTGCATTCCCCATGTTGTGATGCTGTACTAAAGGTTATAACATGCTCCCGTAGTCTCCTTGTTGTGATTCTGTACTAAAGGCTATAACACGTTCCTGTATTCCCCATGTTGTGATACTGTACTAAAGGCTATAACACGTTCCTGTATTCCCCATGTTGTGATACTGTACTAATGGCTATAACATGCTCCTGTATTACCCATGTTGTGAGGCTGTACTAAAAGCTGTAACATGCTCCTGTATTCCCCATGTTGTGATACTGTACTAAAGAGTATAACATGTTCCTGTATTCCCCATGTTGTGATACAGTACTAAAGCCTATAACATGCTCCTGTATATCCCATGTTGTGACACTGTACTAAAGGCTGTATCACATTCCTGTATTCCTCATGTTGTGATACTGTACTAAAGGCTATAACACGTTCCTGTATTCCGCATGTTGTGATACTGTACTAAAAGCTATAACACGTTCCTGTATTCCCCATGTTGGGATGCTCTACTAAAGGCTATAACATAGTCCTTAATTGGCTATAACATGCTCCTGCATTCCCCATGTTGTGATGCTGTACTAAAGGTTATAACATGCTCCGTAGTCTCCTTGTTGTGATTCTGTACTAAAGGCTATAACACGTTCCTGTATTCCCCATGTTGTGATACTGTACTAAAGGCTATAACACGTTCCTGTATTCGCCATGTTGTGATGCTGTACTAAAGGGTATAACATGTTGCTGTATTCCCCATGTTGTGATACTGTACTAAAGGCTATAACACGTTCCTGTATTCCCCATGTTGTGATACTGTACTAAAGGCTATAACATGTTCCTGTATTCCCCATGTTGTGATATTGTACTAAAGGCTATAACACGTTCCTGTATTCCCCGTGTTGTGATACTGTACTAAAGGCTATAACACGTTCCTGTATTCCCCATGTTGTGATACAGTACTAAAGCCTATAACATGCTCCTGTATATCCCATGTTGTGACACTGTACTAAAGGCTGTATCACATTCCTGTATTCCTCATGTTGTGATACTGTACTAAAGGCTATAACACGTTCCTGTATTCCGCATGTTGTGATACTGTACTAAAAGCTATAACACGTTCCTGTATTCCCCATGTTGGGATGCTCTACTAAAGGCTATAACATAGTCCTTAATTGGCTATAACATGCTCCTGCATTCCCCATGTTGTGATTCTGTACTAAAGGCTATAACACGTTCCTGTATTCCCCATGTTGTGATACTGTACTAAAGGCTATAACACGTTCCTGTATTCGCCATGTTGTGATGCTGTACTAAAGGGTATAACATGTTGCTGTATTCCCCATGTTGTGATACTGTACTAAAGGCTATAACACGTTCCTGTATTCCCCATGTTGTGATACTGTACTAAAGGCTATAACATGTTCCTGTATTCCCCATGTTGTGATACTGTACTAAAGGCTATAACACATTCCTGTATTCCCCGTGTTGTGATGCTGTACTAAAGGGTATAACATGCTGTTGTATTCCCCATGTTTTGGTGCTGTACTAAAGGCTATAACATGTTCCTGTATTCCCCATGTTGTGACACTGTACTAAAGGCTGTATCACATTCCTGTATTCCTCATGTTGTGATGCTGTACTAAAGGCTATAACATGTTCCTGTATTCCCCATGTTGTGATACTGTACTAAAAGCTATAACACGTTCCTGTATTCCCCATGTTGTGGTGCTGTACTAAAGGCTATAACACGTTCCTGTATTCCCCATGTTGTGATACTGTACTAAAGGCTATAACACGTTCCTGTATTCCCCATGTTGTGATGCTGTACTAAAGGGTATAACATGCTGTTGTATTCCCCATGTTGTGGTGCTGTACTAAAGGCTATAACATGTTCCTGTATTCCCATGTTGTGATACTGTACTAAAGGCTATAACACGTTCCTGTATTCGCCATGTTGTGATGCTGTACTAAAGGGTATAACATGTTGCTGTATTCCCCGTGTTGTGATACTGTACTAAAGGATATAACATGTTCCTGCATTCCCCATGTTGTGATACTGTACTAAAGGCTATAACACGTTCCTGTATTCCCCATGTTGTGGTGCTGTACTAAAGGCTATAACACGTTCCTGTATTCCCCATGTTGTGATACTGTACTAAAGGCTATAACACGTTCCTGTATTCCCCATGTTGTGATGCTGTACTAAAGGGTATAACATGCTGTTGTATTCCCCATGTTGTGGTGCTGTACTAAAGGCTATAACATGTTCCTGTATTCCCCATGTTCTGATACTGTACTAAAGGCTATAACACGTTCCTGTATTCCCCATGTTGTGATGCTGTACTAAAGGGTATAACATGCTGTTGTATTCCCCATGTTGTGGTGCTGTACTAAAGGCTATAACATGTTCCTGTATTCCCCATGTTGTGATACTGTACTAAAGGCTATAACACGTTCCTTTATTCGCCATGTTGGGATGCTGTACTAAAGGGTATAACATGTTGCTGTATTCCCGTGTTGTGATACTGTACTAAAGGATATAACATGTTCCTGCATTCCCCATGTTGTGATACTGTACTAAAGGCTATAACACGTTCCTGTATTCCCCATGTTGTGATACTGTACTAAAGGCTATAACATGTTGCTGTATTCCCCATGTTGTGATACTGTACTAAAGGCTATAACACGTTCTTGTATTCCCCATGTTGTGATGTTGTAATAAAGACTATAACATGCTCCTGTAGTGACCATGTTGTGATATTATACTAAAGGCTATAACATGCTACTGTACTCCCAATGTTGTGATACTGTACTAAAGGCTATAACATGTTCCTGTAGTGCACATGTTATGATACTGTACTAAAGGCTATAAAACGTTCCTGTATTCTCCATGTTGTGATGCTGTACTAAAGGCTATAACATGCTCCTATATTCCCCATGTTGTGATACTGTACTAAAGGTTATAACACGTGCCTGTATTCCCCATGTTGTGATACTGTACTAAAGGCTATAACACGTTCCAGTATTCCCCATGTTGTGATACTGTACTAAAGGCTATAACATGTTCCTGTATTCCCCATGTTGTGGTGCTGTACTAAAGGCTATAACATGCTCCTGTATTCCCCATGTTGTGGTGCTGTACTAAAGGCTATAACATGTTCCTGTATTCCCCATGTTGTGATACTGTACTAAAGGGTATAACAATCTCCTGTATTCCCCATGTTGTGATACTGTACTAAAGGCTATAACATGTTCCTGTATTCCCCATGTTGTGGTGCTGTACTAAAGGCTATAACATGCTCCTGTATTCCCCATGTTGTGATACTGTACTAAAGGCTATAACATGTTCCTGTATTCCCCATGTTGTGATACTGTACTAAAGGCTATAACATGTTCCTGTATTCCCCCATGTTGTGATACTGTACTAAAGGCTATAACACGTTCCTGTATTCCCCATGTTGTGATGTTGTACTAAAGGCTATAACATGTTCCAGTATTCCCAATGTTGTGACATTGTACTAAAGTCTATAACATGTTCCTGTATTCCCCAGGTTGTGATACTGTACTAAAGGCTATAACATGCTCCTGTATTACCCATGTTGTGAGGCTGTACTAAAAGCTGTAACATGCTCCTGTATTCCCCATGTTGTGATACTGTACTAAAGAGTATAACATGTTCCTGTTTTCCCCATGTTGTGATACAGTACTAAAGCCTATAACATGCTCCTGTATATCCCATGTTGTGACACTGTACTAAAGGCTGTATCACATTCCTGTATTCCTCATGTTGTGATACTGTACTAAAGGCTATAACACGTTCCTGTATTCTGCATGTTGTGATACTGTACTAAAAGCTATAACACGTTCCTGTATTCCCCATGTTGGGATGCTCTACTAAAGGCTATAACATAGTCCTTAATTGGCTATAACATGCTCCTGCATTCCCCATGTTGTGATGCTGTACTAAAGGTTATAACATGCTCCCGTAGTCTCCTTGTTGTGATTCTGTACTAAAGGCTATAACACGTTCCTGTATTCCCCATGTTGTGATACTGTACTAAAGGCTATAACACGTTCCTGTATTCCCCATGTTGTGATACTGTACTAATGGCTATAACATGCTCCTGTATTACCCATGTTGTGAGGCTGTACTAAAAGCTGTAACATGCTCCTGTATTCCCCATGTTGTGATACTGTACTAAAGAGTATAACATGTTCCTGTATTCCCCATGTTGTGATACAGTACTAAAGCCTATAACATGCTCCTGTATATCCCATGTTGTGACACTGTACTAAAGGCTGTATCACATTCCTGTATTCCTCATGTTGTGATACTGTACTAAAGGCTATAACACGTTCCTGTATTCCGCATGTTGTGATACTGTACTAAAAGCTATAACATCGTTCCTGTATTCCCCATGTTGGGATGCTCTACTAAAGGCTATAACATAGTCCTTAATTGGCTATAACATGCTCCTGCATTCCCCATGTTGTGATGCTGTACTAAAGGTTATAACATGCTCCCGTAGTCTCCTTGTTGTGATTCTGTACTAAAGGCTATAACACGTTCCTGTATTCCCCATGTTGTGATACTGTACTAAAGGCTATAACACGTTCCTGTATTCGCCATGTTGTGATGCTGTACTAAAGGGTATAACATGTTGCTGTATTCCCCATGTTGTGATACTGTACTAAAGGCTATAACACGTTCCTGTATTCCCCATGTTGTGATACTGTACTAAAGGCTATAACATGTTCCTGTATTCCCCATGTTGTGATACTGTACTAAAGGCTATAACACGTTCCTGTATTCCCCGTGTTGTGATACTGTACTAAAGGCTATAACACGTTCCTGTATTCCCCATGTTGTGATACAGTACTAAAGCCTATAACATGCTCCTGTATATCCCATGTTGTGACACTGTACTAAAGGCTGTATCACATTCCTGTATTCCTCATGTTGTGATACTGTACTAAAGGCTATAACACGTTCCTGTATTCCGCATGTTGTGATACTGTACTAAAAGCTATAACATCGCTCCTGTATTCCCCATGTTGGGATGCTCTACTAAAGGCTATAACATAGTCCTTAATTGGCTATAACATGCTCCTGCATTCCCCATGTTGTGATTCTGTACTAAAGGCTATAACACGTTCCTGTATTCCCCATGTTGTGATACTGTACTAAAGGCTATAACACGTTCCTGTATTCGCCATGTTGTGATGCTGTACTAAAGGGTATAACATGTTGCTGTATTCCCCATGTTGTGATACTGTACTAAAGGCTATAACACGTTCCTGTATTCCCCATGTTGTGATACTGTACTAAAGGCTATAACATGTTCCTGTATTCCCCATGTTGTGATACTGTACTAAAGGCTATAACACGTTCCTGTATTCCCCGTGTTGTGATGCTGTACTAAAGGGTATAACATGCTGTTGTAATCCCCATGTTGTGGTGCTGTACTAAAGGCTATAACATGTTCCTGTATTCCCCATGTTGTGACACTGTACTAAAGGCTGTATCACATTCCTGTATTCCTCATGTTGTGATGCTGTACTAAAGGCTATAACATGTTCCTGTATTCCCCATGTTGTGATACTGTACTAAAAGCTATAACACGTTCCTGTATTCCCCATGTTGTGGTGCTGTACTAAAGGCTATAACACGTTCCTGTATTCCCCATGTTGTGATACTGTACTAAAGGCTATAACACGTTCCTGTATTCCCCATGTTGTGATGCTGTACTAAAGGGTATAACATGCTGTTGTATTCCCCATGTTGTGGTGCTGTACTAAAGGCTATAACATGTTCCTGTATTCCCCATGTTGTGATACTGTACTAAAGGCTATAACACGTTCCTGTATTCGCCATGTTGTGATGCTGTACTAAAGGGTATAACATGTTGCTGTATTCCCCGTGTTGTGATACTGTACTAAAGGATATAACATGTTCCTGCATTCCCCATGTTGTGATACTGTACTAAAGGCTATAACACGTTCCTGTATTCCCCATGTTGTGGTGCTGTACTAAAGGCTATAACACGTTCCTGTATTCCCCATGTTGTGATACTGTACTAAAGGCTATAACACGTTCCTGTATTCCCCATGTTGTGATGCTGTACTAAAGGGTATAACATGCTGTTGTATTCCCCATGTTGTGGTGCTGTACTAAAGGCTATAACATGTTCCTGTATTCCCCATGTTGTGATACTGTACTAAAGGCTATAACACGTTCCTGTATTCCCCATGTTGTGATGCTGTACTAAAGGGTATAACATGCTGTTGTATTCCCCATGTTGTGGTGCTGTACTAAAGGCTATAACATGTTCCTGTATTCCCCATGTTGTGATACTGTACTAAAGGCTATAACATGTTCCTTTATTCGCCATGTTGGGATGCTGTACTAAAGGGTATAACATGTTGCTGTATTCCCCGTGTTGTGATACTGTACTAAAGGATATAACATGTTCCTGCATTCCCCATGTTGTGATACTGTACTAAAGGCTATAACACGTTCCTGTATTCCCCATGTTGTGATACTGTACTAAAGGCTATAACATGTTGCTGTATTCCCCATGTTGTGATACTGTACTAAAGGCTATAACACGTTCTTGTATTCCCCATGTTGTGATGTTGTAATAAAGACTATAACATGCTCCTGTAGTGACCATGTTGTGATATTATACTAAAGGCTATAACATGCTACTGTACTCCCAATGTTGTGATACTGTACTAAAGGCTATAACATGTTCCTGTAGTGCACATGTTATGATACTGTACTAAAGGCTATAAAACGTTCCTGTATTCTCCATGTTGTGATGCTGTACTAAAGGCTATAACATGCTCCTATATTCCCCATGTTGTGATACTGTACTAAAGGTTATAACACGTGCCTGTATTCCCCATGTTGTGATACTGTACTAAAGGCTGTAACTCGTTCCAGTATTCCCCATGTTGTGATACTGTACTAAAGGCTATAACATGTTCCTGTATTCCCCATGTTGTGGTGCTGTACTAAAGGCTATAACATGCTCCTGTATTCCCCATGTTGTGGTGCTGTACTAAAGGCTATAACATGTTCCTGTATTCCCCATGTTGTGATACTGTACTAAAGGGTATAACAATCTCCTGTATTCCCCATGTTGTGATACTGTACTAAAGGCTATAACATGTTCCTGTATTCCCCATGTTGTGGTGCTGTACTAAAGGCTATAACATGCTCCTGTATTCCCCATGTTGTGATACTGTACTAAAGGCTATAACATGTTCCTGTATTCCCCATGTTGTGATACTGTACTAAAGGCTATAACATGTTCCTGTATTCCCCCATGTTGTGATACTGTACTAAAGGCTATAACACGTTCCTGTATTCCCCATGTTGTGATGTTGTACTAAAGGCTATAACATGTTCCAGTATTCCCAATGTTGTGACATTGTACTAAAGTCTATAACATGTTCCTGTATTCCCCAGGTTGTGATACTGTACTAAAGGCTGTAACATACTCCTGCATTCTGCATGTTGTGATGCTGTACTAAGGGCTATAACATGTTCCTGTTTCCCCATGTTGTGATGCTGTACTAAAGGCTACACGTTCCTGTATTCCCCATGTTGTGATACTGTACTAAAGGCTATAACATGTTCCTGTATTCCCCATGTTGTGATACTGTACTAAAGGCTATAACATGCTCCTGTATTACCCATGTTGTGAGGCTGTACTAAAAGCTGTAACATGCTCCTGTATTCCCCATGTTGTGATACTGTACTAAAGAGTATAACATGTTCCTGTTTTCCCCATGTTGTGATACAGTACTAAAGCCTATAACATGCTCCTGTATATCCCATGTTGTGACACTGTACTAAAGGCTGTATCACATTCCTGTATTCCTCATGTTGTGATACTGTACTAAAGGCTATAACACGTTCCTGTATTCTGCATGTTGTGATACTTTACTAAAAGCTATAACACGTTCCTGTATTCCCCATGTTGGGATGCTCTACTAAAGGCTATAACATAGTCCTTAATTGGCTATAACATGCTCCTGCATTCCCCATGTTGTGATGCTGTACTAAAGGTTATAACATGCTCCCGTAGTCTCCTTGTTGTGATTCTGTACTAAAGGCTATAACACGTTCCTGTATTCCCCATGTTGTGATACTGTACTAAAGGCTATAACACGTTCCTGTATTCCCCATGTTGTGATGCTGTACTAAAGGTTATAACATGCTCCCGTAGTCTCCTTGTTGTGATTCTGTACTAAAGGCTATAACACGTTCCTGTATTCCCCATGTTGTGATACTGTACTAAAGGCTATAACACGTTCCTGTATTCCCCATGTTGTGATACTGTACTAATGGCTATAACATGCTCCTGTATTCCCCCATGTTGTGATACTGTACTAAAGTCTATAACACGTTCCTGTATTCCCCATGTTGTGATACTGTACTAAAGGCTATAACATGTTCCTGTATTCCCCCATGTTGTGATACTGTACTAAAGGCTATAACATGTTCCTGTATTCCCCCATGTTGTGATACTGTACTAAAGGCTATAACACGTTCCTGTATTCCCCATGTTGTGATACTGTACTAAAGGCTATAACATGTTCCTGTATTCCCCCATGTTGTGATACTATACTAAAGGCTATAACATGTTCCTGTATTCCCCATGTTGTGATGTTGTACTAAAGGCTATAACATGTTCCAATATTCCCCATGCTGTGATACTTTACTAAAGGCTATAACACTTTCCTGTATTCCCCATGTTGTGATGTTGTACTAAAGGCTATAACATGTTCCAATATTCCCCATGTTGTGATACTGTACTAAAGGCTATAACATTTTCCTGTAGTCCCCATGTTGTGATACTGTACTAATGGCTATAACACTTTCCTATATTCCCCGTGTTGTGATGCTGTACTAAAGGCTACACGTTCCTGTATTTCCCATGTTGTGATACTGTACTAAAGGCTATAACATGTTCCTGTATTCCCCATGTTGTGATACTGTACTAAAGGCTATAACATGTTCCTGTATTACCCATGTTGTGATGCTGTACTAAAGGGTATAACATGCTGTTGTATTCCCCATGTTGTGGTGCTGTACTAAAGGCTATAACATGTTGCTGTATTCCCCATGTTGTGATACTGTACTAAAGGCTATAACACGTTCCTGTATTCCCCATGTTGTGATTCTGTACTAAAGGCTATAACATGTTCCTGTATTCCCCATGTTGTGATACTGTACTAAAGGCTATAACATGCTCCTGTATTACCCATGTTGTGAGGCTGTACTAAAAGCTGTAACATGCTCCTGTATTCCCCATGTTGTGATGCTGTACTAAAGGTTATAACATGCTCCGTAGTCTCCTTGTTGTGATTCTGTACTAAAGGCTATAACACGTTCCTGTATTCCCCATGTTGTGATACTGTACTAAAAGCTATAACACGTTCCTGTATTCCCCATGTTGGGATGCTCTACTAAAGGCTATAACATAGTCCTTAATTGGCTATAACATGCTCCTGCATTCCCCATGTTGTGATGCTGTACTAAAGGTTATAACATGCTCCCGTAGTCTCCTTGTTGTGATTCTGTACTAAAGGCTATAACACGTTCCTGTATTCCCCATGTTGTGATACTGTACTAAAGGCTATAACACGTTCCTGTATTCCCCATGTTGTGATACTGTACTAATGGCTATAACATGCTCCTGTATTCCCCCATGTTGTGATACTGTACTAAAGTCTATAACACGTTCCTGTATTCCCCATGTTGTGATACTGTACTAAAGGCTATAACATGTTCCTGTATTCCCCCATGTTGTGATACTGTACTAAAGGCTATAACACGTTCCTGTATTCCGCATGTTGTGATACTGTACTAAAAGCTATAACACGTTCCTGTATTCCCCATGTTGGGATGCTCTACTAAAGGCTATAACATAGTCCTTAATTGGCTATAACATGCTCCTGCATTCCCCATGTTGTGATGCTGTACTAAAGGTTATAACATGCTCCCGTAGTCTCCTTGTTGTGATTCTGTACTAAAGGCTATAACACGTTCCTGTATTCCCCATGTTGTGATACTGTACTAAAGGCTATAACACGTTCCTGTATTCGCCATGTTGTGATGCTGTACTAAAGGGTATAACATGTTGCTGTATTCCCCATGTTATGATACTGTACTAAAGGCTATAACACGTTCATGTATTCCCCATGTTGTGATACTGTACTAAAGGCTATAACATGTTCCTGTATTCCCCATGTTGTGATACTGTACTAAAGGCTATAACACGTTCCTGTATTCCCCGTGTTGTGATACTGTACTAAAGGCTATAACACGTTCCTGTATTCCCCATGTTGTGATACAGTACTAAAGCCTATAACATGCTCCTGTATATCCCATGTTGTGACACTGTACTAAAGGCTGTATCACATTCCTGTATTCCTCATGTTGTGATACTGTACTAAAGGCTATAACACGTTCCTGTATTCCGCATGTTGTGATACTGTACTAAAAGCTATAACACGTTCCTGTATTCCCCATGTTGGGATGCTCTACTAAAGGCTATAACATAGTCCTTAATTGGCTATAACATGCTCCTGCATTCCCCATGTTGTGATTCTGTACTAAAGGCTATAACACGTTCCTGTATTCCCCATGTTGTGATACTGTACTAAAGGCTATAACACGTTCCTGTATTCGCCATGTTGTGATGCTGTACTAAAGGGTATAACATGTTGCTGTATTCCCCATGTTGTGATACTGTACTAAAGGCTATAACACGTTCCTGTATTCCCCATGTTGTGATACTGTACTAAAGGCTATAACATGTTCCTGTATTCCCCATGTTGTGATACTGTACTAAAGGCTATAACACGTTCCTGTATTCCCCGTGTTGTGATGCTGTACTAAAGGGTATAACATGCTGTTGTATTCCCCATGTTGTGGTGCTGTACTAAAGGCTATAACATGTTCCTGTATTCCCCATGTTGTGACACTGTACTAAAGGCTGTATCACATTCCTGTATTCCTCATGTTGTGATGCTGTACTAAAGGCTATAACATGTTCCTGTATTCCCCATGTTGTGATACTGTACTAAAAGCTATAACACGTTCCTGTATTCCCCATGTTGTGGTGCTGTACTAAAGGCTATAACACGTTCCTGTATTCGCCATGTTGTGATACTGTACTAAAGGCTATAACACGTTCCTGTATTCGCCATGTTGTGATGCTGTACTAAAGGGTATAACATGTTGCTGTATTCCCCGTGTTGTGATACTGTACTAAAGGCTATAACATGTTCCTGTATTCCCCATGTTGTGATACTGTACTAAAGGCTATAACACGTTCCTGTATTCCCCATGTTGTGATACTGTACTAAAGGCTATAACACGTTCCTGTATTCCCCATGTTGTGATGCTGTACTAAAGGGTATAACATGCTGTTGTATTCCCCATGTTGTGGTGCTGTACTAAAGGCTATAACATGTTCCTGTATTCCCCATGTTGTGATACTGTACTAAAGGCTATAACACGTTCCTGTATTCGCCATGTTGTGATGCTGTACTAAAGGGTATAACATGTTGCTGTATTCCCCGTGTTGTGATACTGTACTAAAGGATATAACATGTTCCTGCATTCCCATGTTGTGATACTGTACTAAAGGCTATAACACGTTCCTGTATTCCCCATGTTGTGGTGCTGTACTAAAGGCTATAACACGTTCCTGTATTCCCCATGTTGTGATACTGTACTAAAGGCTATAACACGTTCCTGTATTCCCCATGTTGTGATGCTGTACTAAAGGGTATAACATGCTGTTGTATTCCCCATGTTGTGGTGCTGTACTAAAGGCTATAACATGTTCCTGTATTCCCCATGTTGTGATACTGTACTAAAGGCTATAACACGTTCCTGTATTCCCCATGTTGTGATGCTGTACTAAAGGGTATAACATGCTGTTGTATTCCCCATGTTGTGGTGCTGTACTAAAGGCTATAACATGTTCCTGTATTCCCCATGTTGTGATACTGTACTAAAGGCTATAACACGTTCCTGTATTCGCCATGTTGGGATGCTGTACTAAAGGGTATAACATGTTGCTGTATTCCCCGTGTTGTGATACTGTACTAAAGGATATAACATGTTCCTGCATTCCCCATGTTGTGATACTGTACTAAAGGCTATAACACGTTCCTGTATTCCCCATGTTGTGATACTGTACTAAAGGCTATAACATGTTGCTGTATTCCCCATGTTGTGATACTGTACTAAAGGCTATAACACGTTCTTGTATTCCCCATGTTGTGATGTTGTAATAAAGACTATAACATGCTCCTGTAGTGACCATGTTGTGATATTATACTAAAGGCTATAACATGCTACTGTACTCCCAATGTTGTGATACTGTACTAAAGGCTATAACATGTTCCTGTAGTGCACATGTTATGATACTGTACTAAAGGCTATAAAACGTTCCTGTATTCTCCATGTTGTGATGCTGTACTAAAGGCTATAACATGCTCCTATATTCCCCATGTCTTGATACTGTACTAAAGGTTATAACACGTGCCTGTATTCCCCATGTTGTGATACTGTACTAAAGGCTATAACACGTTCCAGTATTCCCCATGTTGTGATACTGTACTAAAGGCTATAACATGTTCCTGTATTCCCCATGTTGTGGTGCTGTACTAAAGGCTATAACATGCTCCTGTATTCCCCATGTTGTGGTGCTGTACTAAAGGCTATAACATGTTCCTGTATTCCCCATGTTGTGATACTGTACTAAAGGGTATAACAATCTCCTGTATTCCCCATGTTGTGATACTGTACTAAAGGCTATAACATGTTCCTGTATTCCCCATGTTGTGGTGCTGTACTAAAGGCTATAACATGCTCCTGTATTCCCCATGTTGTGATACTGTACTAAAGGCTATAACATGTTCCTGTATTCCCCATGTTGTGATACTGTACTAAAGGCTATAACATGTTCCTGTATTCCCCCATGTTGTGATACTGTACTAAAGGCTATAACACGTTCCTGTATTCCCCATGTTGTGATGTTGTACTAAAGGCTATAACATGTTCCAGTATTCCCAATGTTGTGACATTGTACTAAAGTCTATAACATGTTCCTGTATTCCCCAGGTTGTGATACTGTACTAAAGGCTGTAACATACTCCTGCATTCTGCATGTTGTGATGCTGTACTAAGGGCTATAACATGTTCCTGTTTCCCCATGTTGTGATGCTGTACTAAAGGCTACACGTTCCTGTATTCCCCATGTTGTGATACTGTACTAAAGGCTATAACATGTTCCTGTATTCCCCATGTTGTGATACTGTACTAAAGGCTATAACATGCTCCTGTATTACCCATGTTGTGAGGCTGTACTAAAAGCTGTAACATGCTCCTGTATTCCCCATGTTGTGATACTGTACTAAAGAGTATAACATGTTCCTGTTTTCCCCATGTTGTGATACAGTACTAAAGCCTATAACATGCTCCTGTATATCCCATGTTGTGACACTGTACTAAAGGCTGTATCACATTCCTGTATTCCTCATGTTGTGATACTGTACTAAAGGCTATAACACGTTCCTGTATTCTGCATGTTGTGATACTTTACTAAAAGCTATAACACGTTCCTGTATTCCCCATGTTGGGATGCTCTACTAAAGGCTATAACATAGTCCTTAATTGGCTATAACATGCTCCTGCATTCCCCATGTTGTGATGCTGTACTAAAGGTTATAACATGCTCCCGTAGTCTCCTTGTTGTGATTCTGTACTAAAGGCTATAACACGTTCCTGTATTCCCCATGTTGTGATACTGTACTAAAGGCTATAACACGTTCCTGTGTTCCCCATGTTGTGATGCTGTACTAAAGGTTATAACATGCTCCCGTAGTCTCCTTGTTGTGATTCTGTACTAAAGGCTATAACACGTTCCTGTATTCCCCATGTTGTGATACTGTACTAAAGGCTATAACACGTCCCTGTATTCCCCATGTTGTGATACTGTACTAATGGCTATAACATGCTCCTGTATTCCCCCATGTTGTGATACTGTACTAAAGTCTATAACACGTTCCTGTATTCCCCATGTTGTGATACTGTACTAAAGGCTATAACATGTTCCTGTATTCCCCCATGTTGTGATACTGTACTAAAGGCTATAACATGTTCCTGTATTCCCCCATGTTGTGATACTGTACTAAAGGCTATAACACGTTCCTGTATTCCCCATGTTGTGATACTGTACTAAAGGCTATAACATGTTCCTGTATTCCCCCATGTTGTGATACTATACTAAAGGCTATAACATGTTCCTGTATTCCCCATGTTGTGATGTTGTACTAAAGGCTATAACATGTTCCAATATTCCCCATGCTGTGATACTTTACTAAAGGCTATAACACTTTCCTGTATTCCCCATGTTGTGATGTTGTACTAAAGGCTATAACATGTTCCAATATTCCCCATGTTGTGATACTGTACTAAAGGCTATAACATTTTCCTGTAGTCCCCATGTTGTGATACTGTACTAATGGCTATAACACTTTCCTATATTCCCCGTGTTGTGATGCTGTACTAAAGGCTACACGTTCCTGTATTTCCCATGTTGTGATACTGTACTAAAGGCTATAACATGTTCCTGTATTCCCCATGTTGTGATACTGTACTAAAGGCTATAACATGTTCCTGTATTACCCATGTTGTGATGCTGTACTAAAGGGTATAACATGCTGTTGTATTCCCCATGTTGTGGTGCTGTACTAAAGGCTATAACATGTTGCTGTATTCCCCATGTTGTGATACTGTACTAAAGGCTATAACACGTTCCTGTATTCCCCATGTTGTGATTCTGTACTAAAGGCTATAACATGTTCCTGTATTCCCCATGTTGTGATACTGTACTAAAGGCTATAACATGCTCCTGTATTACCCATGTTGTGAGGCTGTACTAAAAGCTGTAACATGCTCCTGTATTCCCATGTTGTGATGCTGTACTAAAGGTTATAACATGCTCCCGTAGTCTCCTTGTTGTGATTCTGTACTAAAGGCTATAACACGTTCCTGTATTCCCCATGTTGTGATACTGTACTAAAAGCTATAACACGTTCCTGTATTCCCCATGTTGGGATGCTCTACTAAAGGCTATAACATAGTCCTTAATTGGCTATAACATGCTCCTGCATTCCCCATGTTGTGATGCTGTACTAAAGGTTATAACATGCTCCCGTAGTCTCCTTGTTGTGATTCTGTACTAAAGGCTATAACACGTTCCTGTATTCCCCATGTTGTGATACTGTACTAAAGGCTATAACATGTTCCTGTATTCCCCATGTTGTGATACTGTACTAAAGGCTATAACATGTTCCTGTATTACCCATGTTGTGATGCTGTACTAAAGGGTATAACATGCTGTTGTATTCCCCATGTTGTGGTGCTGTACTAAAGGCTATAACATGTTGCTGTATTCCCCATGTTGTGATACTGTACTAAAGGCTATAACACGTTCCTGTATTCCCCATGTTGTGATTCTGTACTAAAGGCTATAACATGTTCCTGTATTCCCCATGTTGTGATACTGTACTAAAGGCTATAACATGCTCCTGTATTACCCATGTTGTGAGGCTGTACTAAAAGCTGTAACATGCTCCTGTATTCCCCATGTTGTGATGCTGTACTAAAGGTTATAACATGCTCCCGTAGTCTCCTTGTTGTGATTCTGTACTAAAGGCTATAACACGTTCCTGTATTCCCCATGTTGTGATACTGTACTAAAAGCTATAACACGTTCCTGTATTCCCCATGTTGGGATGCTCTACTAAAGGCTATAACATAGTCCTTAATTGGCTATAACATGCTCCTGCATTCCCCATGTTGTGATGCTGTACTAAAGGTTATAACATGCTCCCGTAGTCTCCTTGTTGTGATTCTGTACTAAAGGCTATAACACGTTCCTGTATTCCCCATGTTGTGATACTGTACTAAAGGCTATAACACGTTCCTGTATTCCCCATGTTGTGATACTGTACTAATGGCTATAACATGCTCCTGTATTCCCCCATGTTGTGATACTGTACTAAAGTCTATAACACGTTCCTGTATTCCCCATGTTGTGATACTGTACTAAAGGCTATAACATGTTCCTGTATTCCCCCATGTTGTGATACTGTACTAAAGGCTATAACATGTTCCTGTATTCCCCCATGTTGTGATACTGTACTAAAGGCTATAACACATTCCTGTATTCCCCATGTTGTGATACTGTACTAAAGGCTATAACATGTTCCTGTATTCCCCCATGTTGTGATACTGTACTAAAGGCTATAACATGTTCCTGTATTCCCCATGTTGTGATGTTGTACTAAAGGCTATAACATGTTCCAATATTCCCCATGCTGTGATACTGTACTAAAGGCTATAACACTTTCCTGTATTCCCCATGTTGTGATGTTGTACTAAAGGCTATAACATGTTCCAATATTCCCCATGTTGTGATACTGTACTAAAGGCTATAACATTTTCCTGTAGTCCCCATGTTGTGATGCTGTACTAAAGGCTATAACATTTTCCTGTATTCCCCATGTTGTGGTGCTGTACTAAAGGCTATAACATGCTCCTGTATTCGCCATGTTGTGATGCTGTACTAAAGGGTATAACATGTTCCTGTATTCCCAATGTTGTGATGGTGTACTAAAGTCTATAACATGCTTGTTGATATTTTTAAAGTGTACTATTTCTATTATTACTTCTGCTACTGATCAGTTTGAGTTTTTTTTTTTATACCATAGTAACTCTGACATCCAAGCTGAGGGTAAAAATATTCTAGCTGGGTCACTGCTTGACCTTGGTTGGCAAACAGTAAAATAAAATAATCATATTACATAGTGTAAACATTGATTAATTCAAAGGCCAGGTTATTGACTCAGTTTGATTTTAAGATTAAGGGACGTGTTCTTTTCTGCAGCCCAGGTTTATCAGTGTGAACTTCTTTTAGGATTTATTTTTGGTGGAAGGAGCATTTATAGGATTATCATAAAAGTTTTCATTCATGTACTAAGGACACAGATAATTGAAAGGAAACAAAGCAATGGATCTGTTGCAAGTTATTTTGTCATACGAAAGAAAAAAGGAGGTATATGCTGCAAACCTTATAGTAGTCACGGCATTTTCCAAGCCTACGTAGAAAACCAGAACATGCGATTCCAGTGTGTCTGCATAGTAGATAGCCTGGCTAATTTAGTCTTACATTTTCAGGCTCACAGAACAGCAAGCATGTTATTGTACATGTGAAGCTGTAGAGAATAATATTCCACTTCCAAACATTTTAAACAAGTATCCCTACATGTCTGCTCTGCTAGATTATCTTGCTGCATTGCTTTCTTAGAGGAAGAGCTCCTAAAATCTGGTCCTTATTCCAGTCTTAAAAGACAACACAGATGCTCATTATTAGGTCTTATGATATAGCAGATGACATTTTCCTACTTCTCCACTATCAAAGTAAGTTCATCTTCTTCACAAATCTCTATTCTGACTCCATGATGAAAACTATCCTCAGCACTAAGAGCATTCTTCCTGTGTTGGCTTTGTTATTTTTAAGTTTCAATACCCTGTGACTTGTCTTGAGCATTGAAGATCAGGACATACTTAAAGCAATTGTATTTTACTGGAGTAACAGAGATTGGGATATGCCCCACATATGACCTTTGTTTATCCCATTCAATTATGTCAATGGCATAGCTCTTGTGCTTCTCCAATTCCACTGGGATTTTTATTGACTAATACATTTTGTGGAAGTCTCTGCAGTATGACTTACCGAAACTAAGAGATGAGCTACTGTCTACTGACATTGGATCCTTTCATACACAAGATCTGTTTAGTCAGTTTTTCTTCTTCTCATCTTTTCTAGATAGTTCTGTTTATTTTCTCTTTCCTTAGTTAAGACAATATATTCTTCTAACCCCAATGTTTCTGTATTGCTCCATTTGCAACCTTTATGCTTCTTTTGAAGGACATGGAGTGTTATTTATGCAACATTTGTCCCATCAGGTTTTATATCCTGCATTCAGGTTGCAAAGGCAAAGACATCTAGGGTATTTTTTAGTATTCCCTTTTTACTTCATTTTTATTCCCTTTATGCCAAGATAAACCCAACTCTTCACAGGATGACTCTGCCTCTATGAGATTAATGTATAAAGTTTTACTCAGTGTCTTTTTGTTACCTCATTACTGGCTTACATGATTCCTCTTCACTGAAGAATTTTTTATCATGGGCTTACCACTTGCATTATATTTGGACCTAGAATGTGATTCCTAATGTCTCTTAGCCATTTTCTGGGTAATGTCCAGATTCCTCTTTACTACTCAGTATTCCTGCTGTGGGCCTAATAATATTCCTAACATGAGTCTCCAGGCTGATGACATCACTGTTAGCTTGTTAGAAGGATTATTATTGATGCCTCTTGTTTTGGCTTTCTGAGTTGATTAGATATCGCATCTCTCTTGAAGTCCTCAGTTTATGACCTAGTAACTTGCCTCTCATTAGGCTTAGACTCTCCCGGGCTCAGCAGCACGCTATACGTAGGCTGTCTGTTGTTGCCACATCTGTTCTGAGAGTGCAGGGACACTGTTTATTCCACTGGCATCCATGTTACTCTCACTCTAAAGTTAATACAAAGTGAGCTGGATCTTGTTCTTTGGGTTCAGTATCTTCTGGACCTCTCCTGCCATATTGCTTTTGAAATAGTGTCAGCTTCTGTTTTCCTTCTCAGACATTTGCAGGTCTGCCTACTCCATTTCTGTTCCTTCTAGAGATCATACCTTTTGAGATTAATTTAGGTCAGATATTTCCAGCTGAAAATCTTCTGAAGATGCTGTTTTTCAAGGCAACTTTTTCAATGATCTGCATAACAAGTTATGCTTAGGACTCTGTCCCATATGTACAGCAAGATGTACTTTTTCCTGTCACACATGAAAGTTATGTGGTTACCATTACAATAGATATGTAAGGCCAGCTCCATCTTTTTCATAACCCTACCCTCTTTACTTCCGCATCTGTGAAGGGGGGTTCAACTTGCTGCAAAGAAATCCTTTCTCCATTTTTATTTTCTGCTTTTCTTATGCCTAATCTTTCACAAGCTGCCAGAGATCCGAGGAAAGCTGCTTCCATATACATAAGGGTGAGAAAAGGATGAGTTAGGTAGCCAAGGAGAGTTTTAGGTGCTGAGCTGCCTGAGACTTTATGGCCTTGTCTTTTATCGGTAGAGGATGATGGACCTAGTGCTACACATTTATGAGACATATACAACTTCTGTGTAACACACAGTCTACCTCTGTTTGTCAGCTAATGCATTACTTTCTTTTTTACCATTAACATCTAATATAATTTTAGACTTAGCTTTAGTAGAACTATGCTAATTCTGAACACTTCCTTTATAGCACAACTTGTAATAGTCACAATCAAACACCATTAAAGAGATAACCATACACAGAAGAACATTAATTGTACTTTCAGTCTGCAACTTTTACAGTTGGCACTTTAAAAACGAAAGCAAGTATTTCAGGCAGTATTAAACCGTATGCACAGATATTGCATTTGGAGTGTTTATAGCTCACACTGCATTATAATAGAATTCAACTTGTTTTTACAGTCACATTGGCACCATTCACATACTAAACATTCTTATTTCACCATCATATATTTCAAGAGGTTCACAGGTAAGTCCTTGGCTAGCTGCCCTTGTGGGCCAATTTAAGCCTAGCCAATTTCCCTTTTTTTGAGTTTGAATTAACCATTTCTATTTGGTTAGAGAATGGCCTTGTATACAGATTATAAACAAGTAGAATTGTATAAATCTATAATTTGTGTAATTGTACACAATGTTTTATTATTCATTAGTTTTTTCACCATTTCTGCCAAGCATGAGCAGACAAGGTGATCCACTGTGGCGTTCCCTAACCGGGAAAAGCCGAAAGAGAGAGAGAGAGTTTTTCACCATTTTTTACCAGTCTACGTGAACAGAATCCAAAGCTCCTTCCAATGACTAAAGTACATTTTATGATAACTAATTACCATGGGAACAAACTGTTTCTTTATAGTTTCATGCTTTAATATATCACTTTGTTATTGTAAATATACAACCTGTCTTTTGCCTCTAGAAAAATAAACTATAAACTTGAATACAAGTTTTACACATTTACTAAAATGTACCATGCTTAACACTTTATTCAGTTTTGAGCAGGAGTGTATTAAACTATACCTAAATATACTTCAGTACTACTATATATTAGATGTGAAATATTACTGCTACATTCCAGCATAATACTGCACTGACACATTTTACCTAATGACATATTTCACAATACCCACTTGCTAATATACAATAACACTAACACTGCTATATACTCTACAAATTCTGTATTTTTATTATGACATCAATGCAGTATTTACCCTAATGAATTTGCAGTCCCTTCACTTGGAGATTCCACAACAATCAGGGTAGCACTGTAGAGTAGCTCAGCCATCTGCCGATGTTACCTTAATACTGAAGTCCAGTTCTGACCCTGGTATGACACCATACCAGCTGACAGACTACTTCTTATACTACCAATGCTATGTGAATGATATAGCTGTTTAATATACTCACTATACCTCAAAGATGAGATTCATTATCTTTCTCAGTTAACGAACCTCATTACCTATTTCTGGCATACTGCTTCAGTGAGTAAACCCACAGTAGCCTGTATTTATTTGTTTTAATTTACATTTGTATTCTGGAGTGGTACACTAAACAGAAATGGTCAATTGTAAGCACAGCTTGGGTGAATACATTCTCAAACATATATAAAATTACAAACAACCCCCCCCCACACACACACACACACAAATTAAAGAATTTACAAAAAAAGAGAATTTGTGGTTGTGGTGCTGCGGTAGCGTTGCCGCCTTACAGTAAGACGATGTCCTGTTTGATTCTCAGCTGAAGTGTTTTCTGTGTGGAGACAAGCGTGAATGGGCGTACCTTCGTTGAAGGTTGTGTGTCAGAGCTGGCAACTCGGTACGTAAAAATCTACTGCCAGTCATTAGCAGACCGGAGTTTCACTGTGGCGACCCCTAACCGGGAAAGACACAACACCACAACAACAAAAAAAGAGAATTTAACGACATTAGTGGTTTGGATGTAATATGTTGTTGTAGTGAATTATGCACAATATGGCAAATGAAACAATACAAAATGCACAATTTATACAAGTTCAGAATTGGTCAGAAGAGAAGAAATGTAAAATAAGACATTTATGTAGCTGTTAGAGCACGGGTAGGTGTTTATACAATATGGTCCATTCATTGAAAGACATCTACACTGAGACATATCAGGAGGTGAAATTTGAACTGTACACCAAATTTGGAATAAAAAATATGCCTTTTATCTATGATTAAAGGGATTTACAGAGCTTTTGAGCAAGGAAAAACAAGGAGTATTTGGTACATTGTAATAAGGTTTGTGGTGATGGGAGGGTGGCCATTATTTGGGAGAACCATTTGAGGGAGTGGCGGGGGGAGTGGCAGTGAGTTTTGCAGTGAGTGGAGAGACTGAATTAGATTGAAGGAGCCTGAATGAAGAGATCCTAGGAGAAGTAAGTTAAAAAGTTTATGGGGAGCTAATTTAGGAGAGGAAATGATGCAGTGATGTTCCCAGGGAGTGGCATTAGTAATATAAATTACAAATTTTGTTACAGTGCATATTGTATAGGTTTTACTGGAGGTGGTCTTTGAACTGTATATGGAATTTGGATTCACAAAATAAATCCTTTATGTATGAGGGAAGGGATTCCCAGAGTTTTGGAGCAAGGATATAGAAGTAATGGTCAGGACAATGTAATAAGATTTGTGGGACTGGATGGTGGGGATAGTTTGGGAGAACCTTCTGAGGAAGTAAGGAAAGGTTTTGCTGTGAAATTTGCAGCAAGTGGAGAGAAAAAAATAAGGATGAAGAAGTCTAAACAGAAAAGACCATAGGAGAAGGTTAGTTCAAAAGTTTATGGAGGGGGCTCTTTACTTTGCAGAGAGCAATGCAGTGGTGTAGTGGTGTTCACAGTGAGTAGAGTTAGTAACAGAATCACATATTTTGTTACAGTGCATAGTGTATACATTTTGTTAGTAGCATTGGATTTAATGGGTTGTCAATATTCAAGCTGAACTAGAACTCTTTTGCCTATAATCACTCTAGCTGAATCAGAAAGATATTGACAGGATTTTATGGCCCAGAAGAAAAGACTGTTTCAGTTTTTTTAAGTGAAGGCATAGAAGTTGAGGATTTGTCTAATCAAATACCTAGGTAAGGTATTTGGAAGATGCTGTTGCTTCTTTTGGGATTTCTTTGATGTTCAACAATTTGGGGGATTAAGCCAGTTTGTGTGATGTGCTATACAGCATAGTCTTAGTTTTTGTAGAGTTATGGATATATTATGAGTAAATAGCCATTTGTAAAGGTAGTAGAGGTCAGATTCTAGTTGTGACTAAATCACTGAGTGAGAGGGTTACTCCTGAAACTCACCAAATCAACTGCATAAAGAAAAAGAGGTACCTGATGCAGGTTATATGGTAGTTTATTAATGAAGATGGAGAAAAGAAGGGGGTGGGAAGAATGGTTCTTTGAAGAACAGCCATAATAATTGAGGCTGCTTCAGATATGGAAGAACTACTTTTAACTTAAAAGCCTGTTGTTATGGAAATTAGTAAAGCATGCTAAAGCTTTTGTGATGGTGCCTGTGTCTAATAACTTGTAAGGAAGAAGGTTGTGAGCAACAATATCAAAGGCTTTTGTGAGGTCAGTGAAGAGATCTCCAGTTAAATTCCCATTGTTCATATTTAATAAGATTTCCTCTGTAACTGTCCATAAAGTAATCATGGTGATGTGCCCTTACCAGTACCCATGCAGCTTTTATGGTCAAAGACAGTGTTGTGATATCTGGTTTGTGAGCTGGATGTATATGAATTTTTTCTAGAATTTTGCCTAGCCTGGAAAGAACAGAAACATGGCGGAAATGGGATGTGAATTCTGGTTTTGGCTATTTTAGGGAGATTAATTAGAGATATTTCCCAGATGTCAGGTGGCATTTTGTGAGATAGGCAGAGGTTACAGATCTGAAGCAGCAGAATGATAAGGACGTTTTTTTTCAGTTACATTCAGAGTCATACACAGAACCAAATGCTAGACCTTAGGCACAAGAGGCGAGAGCCTTAGTCCTCCCCACTGACTAAACATAAAGAAGAAATTACATTCAGAGTCATACACAGAATCAAATGCTAGACCTTAGGCACAAGAGGCGAGAGCCTTAGTCCTCCCCACTGACTAAATGTAAAGAAGAAATTACATTCAGAGTCATACACAGAATCAAAGACTGGACCCTAGGCACAAGAGGTGAGAGCCTTAGTCCTCCCCACTGACTAAACGTAAAGAAGAAATTACATTCAGAGTCATACACAGAATCAAAGACTGGACCTTAGGCACAAGAGGTGAAGGCCTTAGTCCTCCCCACTGACTAAACATAAAGAAGAAATTACATTCAGAGTCATACACAGAACCAAATGCTAGACCTTAGGCACAAGAGGTGAGAGCCTTAGTCCTCCCCACTGACTAAACGTAAAGAAGAAATTACATTCAGAGTCATACACAGAATCAAAGACTGGACCTTTGGCACAAGAGGCAAGGGCCTTAGTCCTCCCCACTGACTAAACGTAAAGAAGAAATTACATTCAGAGTCATACACAGAACCAAATGCTAGACCTTAGGCACAAGAGGTGAGAGTCTTAGTCCTCCCCACTGAGTAAACGTAAAGAAGAAATTACATTCAGGGTCATACACAGAATCAAAGACTGGACCGTAGGCACAAGAGGTGAGAGCCCTAGTCCTCCCCACTGACTAAACGTAAAGACGAAATTACATTCAGAGTCATACACAGAACCAAATGCTAGACCTTAGGCACAAGGGGTGAGAGCCTTAGTCCTCCCCACTGACTAAACGTAAAGAAAAAATTACATTCAGAGTCATACACAGAACCAAATGCTAGACCTTAGGCACAAGAGGTGAGAGCCTTAGTCCTCCCCACTGACTAAACGTAAAGAAGAAATTACATTCAGAGTCATACACAGAACCAAATGCTAGACCTTAGGCACAAGAGGCGAGAGCCTTAGTCCTCCCCACTGACTAAACGTAAAGAAGAAATTACATTCAGAGTCATACACAGAACCAAATGCTAGACCTTAGGCACAAGAGGTGAGAGCCTTAGTCCTCCCCACTGACTAAAAGTAAAGAAGAAATTACATTCAGAGTCATACACAGAAGCAAATGCTAGACCTTAGGCACAAGAGGTGAGAGCCTTAGTCCTCCCACTGACTAAACATAAAGAAGAAATTACATTCAGAGTAATACACAGAATCAAAGACTGGACCTTAGGCACAAGAGGCGAGGGCCTTAGTCCTCCCCACTGACTAAACGTAAAGAAGAAATTACATTCAGAGTCATACACAGAATCAAAGACTGGACCTTAGGCACAAGAGGTGAGAGCCTTAGTCCTCCCCACTGACTAAACATAAAAAAGAAATTACATTCAGAGTCATACACAGAATCAAAGACTGGACCTTTGGCACAAGAGGTGAGAGCCTTAGTCCTCCCCACTGACTAAACATAAAGAAGAAAATAGTATGTACACTGGCAGGTTTGGAGAGTGTTTATGATAACTGGGGAGAGACAGCCAAGTAGTGGGAAACTGGAATGGCTAATGGTGGTGGGGGTCATAGCCCATTATCCTACCTATTGCACCATTTTTCCACAATCTGGATCTGTTGCTGCATCCAGTCCTTAGCTTGCAGTGCATTATCACCTCTAAGTGAGAAATGGTACTATAGGCATTTAGGCTGTTTGCAGTGTCGGTACCCACATAAAGGTAGAAACGTTTCTTCACTAAACTTGCCTATGGAAAATAATGGACTACCTGGAACTTTTCCATTAATGTCCAGTAGTGGGGAAAACTTCTTTCTCCGATCATACAGTTAAGTCCAGCTTGTGTTATGGAATTGGGTAAAGTGTCCTGGAAGTCTTCATCTGCTGGCATAGTTTGGGAACCGTGAAGCAGCTTCTACAAAATTGTTAGCAGTATATCTAAGTGTACAACTTTTTTGCAATCTGAATGTGGCTTGAGGGGGATAAAAAAATGAGTTCCTTTGCTAAAAATAGACACACAAATACACACAGACGCACACACACACACACACACACACACACACACACACACACACACACACACACACACACACACACACACACACGCACACACGCACACACACACACACACACGTGCATATAAATAAAAATAAGATTCTACACACACACACACACACACACACACACACACACACACACACACACACACACACACACACACACACACACATGCATATAAATAAAAATAAGATTCTGTGAAGCGTAGATGAGAAAACAATTAAAGAACATCTGAGAAGGTAGAGTGATAATGAATGATCAAATACTTTTTCATTTCTTCCAGGATGTTGATCAGACAATTGCTTAGACTGCAGAAGATGTGGCCAAACAAACTTGCCCTGTATTTGAATCACTGCAAACAGCTACATCTACAGTCTCAGCTACCACATTGTTTGAAAAATCAAGAGAAAAATACAGAAATGGAGGGAATGTCAAGGAGCCTATAGAAAAAGGACAGTCAAGAAAAGCCACAAATGTGGGAGGAAATGTAGAGATTCAGCCAGCAAAGAGAAAAACACTGTGAAGGCTTACAGCAACAGTGAGATTCTTTGAAGTTCTAGACAGTTGAGAGGTATGGGATCTGTAAGGGAGTAAGGCAAGCAAATGCTTGGCCATGCAAGACAGAGGAAGTAAGCTGGACAGCCATGACAATGAGATCCAACTGCTATGGAACAAATGAATGAACCTTGAAAGTAAGAACCCCAGAAATAATCTGCACCTTGTGGGTTTGCCTAAAGGGAAGGAGACCAAAAACTTTTGTCATTTTCTAGAAAAGGTCATTCATAGCCCTTTATAAGTGTACACATACAGCCCTGCACCTTCTAATATCACAAGACATGCCTCCTTGTTAAATTAGTTTTAAGCTGCTTAATTACTCAGACAAGGAGCATATTCTGCAACCAGCTGGAGAAGGATGATACTACGTTATGAATGGCTAACAAGAAAGGCTGTTCTAGGACTTTTCCCAGAAAGCAGTGCAGCACAGAAGGTCCTTCGGTTCATTAAGGAATGTATACTACTGCAATGTACACTCTACCTACTTTGTGCCTGAAGCTACAGATTAACACTTATGTCTGACCAAGCAGAGGTTGTCCTACACTTCAAAAAGGGCCATCTTCTTATGGAATATGTTCCCAGAAACAATAGCCTTCATCTTCCAGCTCACAATGAAATTAAATTTATACAAGAAATCTAGTGCTAGTTTATAGGTTCATAGGTTCATAGGTAGGTACTAGGCTATCATCCCAAGGGCCTACATAAGCCTAGCCAACAAGGTTCCCTGGCTTACGCCACCCAAGAAAGTTATTTTCCTGTGCCACTGTTGAGCAGAGACACAGAAGTGATCCCTGGGGTGTATTTCCTATTTTCCATCCACTCATTAAGATTATTCTTTAAGAGTGCTAATGAAGAACTTTGCTTAACATAGATGGGTAGCCTGTTTCAGAGTATGGGAAGTCTCTGGGACAGAAATCTATCCCTTCAGCATGTCCTGTTTATTGTGGTGACAAGGTTTAGGTCCGTAGAGCATGTAGCTTGGAGGGATTGGGATTTCTTTAGGTGTAGCATGTCCAACAGCTCTGGGTTTGACATAGCTTTATATGTTAGGCAGAGATCACCTCGGAGTAGGCGATATGCTATGGAGTAAAGCTGGAGTTTTTTTGAGATGGTCAGTGTAAGGCATTTCTTTGAGGCCAGTAATCCTCTTTGTGAGGAACTTCTGTGTCCTTTCCAGCTGCTGCAGATGTCTTGTGAGGTATATTCCAAAAGGGGCAGTGTATTCTATAATGGGTCTAATGAGTGTCGAGTAGAGAGGAACAATGACTTCTTTTTCTCCTGGATGAGAACTCTTTTATGATGAGGTGTGCCACGTAGAAGGACTTCCTGAATACTGTGGTGATGTGACTATAAAAGGAGAGACTGCTGTCCACCTGGGTCCCAAGGTCTCTTATCACACATTCGGTGTTAAGTAGATTGCTGCCTATGTGGTAGTTCATGGGTACAGAGTTTTTACCAAAGGGGATGACACTGCACTTTTTGGCATTGAGCTTAAGGCCATGGCTCTGACACCAGGCATCTGTCTCAGTGGGGCCCTTCTGTAGGATGTCCACATCATTTGGGGACTTGACTATGGCTCCTAGTTTGCAGTCATCGGTGAACTTCATTAGCCAGAGGCCTTTTGTGTTAACCTGTACTTCAGAGAAGTAGATACCAAACAGGAGAGGTCCCAGGACTGAACCCTGTGGTACTCCACTTGTCACTGCTTTGAGGTCAGATTTGGAGTCTGCAACTTTTACAGTGTGGGGTCTGTCAGTGAGCCAGTTGTCAACCCATCTTAGGATGTAGGGATTTATACCTAGTTTAGTAAGTTTAGCTATAATTCCAGAATGGGGGATGGTGCCAAACGCCTTGGCGAGGTCAAGATAAGCTGTGTGAACCACCTTACCCTCATCTACGGCTTTGGTGACTG